>NC_059377.1:9721540-9919040 GCF_019703515.2 Myxocyprinus asiaticus
ACAGTTTCAGTAGTGACAACTATATTTTGCTTGTAAAAATGTTCTCTTTTTTAAATATTCCTGATACTTCACTGGTTCATTCATCAGTATTTGTTTGTATTCTCTCAGTTTCTCTGCTCCACTTTTTTTTTCTTTTTTTTCTTTTTTTTTTTTTTGCCATGGTATTTTTTTATGTCTTTCTCCCTGCATAACTCTACAGGTAAAATAGAAATCAAAATAGTTATAAAAACAGTACTAGTCAAATGCCTGAGTCCACCTGCTTATTTTGCCAGAGTTACAATTAGTCAAATTAATCAATTACAGCAGACTGTCTTTTCTCTGTTTATTATTTATTTATTTATTTTAAATGAGTGTATGTATATTGCTTCCCTTCACCTTCACAAATGATAAACTTGTACCTGTTCTATCTAAATGTATAGTAACTGTGAACCTGCAACCATTAATGATAATAACTGAAAAAATATGAACTAGATAACCTTTCGGTTAACTTATCTAACACAGGTGTCTTTATATTTAGGTTAATGTCCAGAGAACATGTGAAACATATTTCAGACTTTAAAGCTGACTTAGACTTAAACCTAAAATACTTTTGCTTTGGGTGACTATATCCATTATGATTATTTCCTTAAAATGAATGGTTGAACATAATATTTTGTCACTAATGAAGCAATCATGTCACTACTGAAACATTATCATATGTTTTGAAAGTGACAGCTTTAGCTACTCTAATTGTTAATATAACTCAACAATGCTAGCACATGGCTGACAAACACAGTTTAGAACAGGTGTACATACATAAAAACACAATCTTTTTTTATTAAAACACAAAAAAGTTTATTTAACTGCAGAGAATATGTGTTCAATATTAAACCATTTTTAAAGTTACACACTGATTTTTCAGAATCGGGAGCACATTTACTTCAAAATGATGGGATCTAAACTACTCACCACACAGCCATGATGGACAGGGATGCAGTCTCACATCATGGTCAAAAATGCAGGAGTGTGGCTAAAATCAGGCTCAGCCAATGGACTAAAACATTTGGTGTTTTGGTAGTGACATGACAATGAGGGACAATTTAATATTAATATTTAATATTATTAAATATTAAACCATCTAAGTATTTTACTTTCACTTTAAAATAAATCTAAAAGATTAGATGTTTTATATATATATATATATATATATATATAACATTGAAAATGTATTACATATTATTTTCATAAACTGACATTTAGGGGTTAGTGTTTGGGATAGCCACCTCCTTATAGAAAGTATAAATTCTGATTTTGTATATATTTAGCTTATTATATCTCAATTAATAATCATGGGTTTAAATAGATCATAACAAATTATTATGAAATATCCAATATCTGATTTTTTTTTTTTTGATTTTCTCCCCAATTTGGAATGCCCAATTCCCAATGTGCTCTAAGTCCTCATGGTGGCGTAGTTACTCGCCTCAATCCGGGTGGCAGAGGATGAATCTCAGTTGCCTCTGCGTCTGAGACCGTCAATCCTTGCATCTTATCACGTGGCTTGTTGAGTGCATTACCGCGGAGACGTAGCACGTATGGAGGCTTCACGCTATTCTCCGCAGCATGCAGGCACATTTCACCACACGCCCCACCTAGAGCGAGAACCACATTATAGCGACCATGAGGAGGTTACCCCATGTGACTCTACCCTCCCTAGCAACCGGGCCAATTTGGTTGCTAAGGAGACCACTCAGCACGCCCTGAATTCAAACTAGCTGGGCTACCCAGGCCCCAACATATATCAAAGTATTAACATCTGATACTATCACTGTACCAACACAGTAGATTTTTGAAAGAGCTGAAATTTGGTATTAATGTCATCAAAGAAATTATACAAAAAGAAAAAGCTTCTGGAAGCTTCTTCAAAAGTTTGATAGCTATTAAAATGTTAAAACAGTAGATACACTGTTTAAAATATCAAATGATTTGCACTTTGCCAGGACATCTGAGTGAACTTTATGGGTATAAACCTCTGAGAAAAGCTCTAGCGGCATTTGTTTGCGTTTACTACTTTACTTGCTATATTCTCTGTGTAATGAAATTCATACATGTTTATTTAGAAATGCTGTTTGTGGGCATTGTATGGACACATGACTGGTCACTGTAGAGATGGGCGGATCGATCCTAAAGTATCGATACTTCCGATACTGATGTTGTATCAAAAATTTAGATCCTCACACAAAAATATCGATTCTAAAAAAAAAAAACTTTTTAACTAGGGATACTATTTTTTGGTTAACATGATCAATAATCATAAGCTTCAAAGTGAAATAAAAAGGATTAGGTTATGTCAGCAAATACTTGTGCAGGATGGGAACTGTTTCTACTTCCGCTCATCTTAACATGCATGCATGCTGAAAGACACAAGCAGACAAGCCCTTGCACCGTCACAAGAGGGATCAGTGCCTTGTAGAGGTAATGATAGAAAGTCAGTGAAAAAGCTTCTGGAGTAAATTCACACTAAAATAACAACATATCTAAAGGTGACATTCTTATAATGAGTTTGTGGGTAATTGTTGTTAATAAATAATTAAATAAAATAGTTAACCATGGTTTTACTACAGTAATATTGTAGTAGTAACCATGGTTAATTGTGTGGTAACTATAGTTTAACTAAATCCCATGGTTAAACTATAGTTACTGTAGTGAAATTATGGTTAATTTTTGTAAGGGTAAACAAAACAGAAGTCTAATAATTTTCTGTTTAGGCTCACAAATGTAAAAAAAAAAAATATTTAATTTTAAATTACCCATTAAATTCCAAGAAATCGCAAAAAAATTATTATTAATAATAATAATAATAATAATAATTAGAAGTATCGGTATTGGTATCGGTAACGACGATATTGGACTTGAAATTATTGGTATAGATAAGTGATTTAGAAGAAAATAAATGGTATCGCCCATCCCTATGTCACTGTTGGTCCTGAATGAAACCCTGCGGTCTTTAGGACCCGTTTGAGCGCTTCTCCAGTCGTCCATGAGCTCTGGATGTTTACAGTGAGAATTGTATGGCAGGAATTTTCTAACATCAAATATTTAAACATCATTTGCATCCATACAAAAGTTCCAATGGAGACAGAGATCCTGTGACACAGGTAAGACACCAAAACAGCTTGGCCAGCTTCTAACCATAGTTTTATTCACTTTGTACAGTCGCAATCTTGGAACAACGACGGCTGCTATGTTTTATTTTAAAGACTATACTCTTTGTTTTAATGTTACATTGGCGCTACATGAAACAACGCTTGTTAACTTCGAAAACTTTGAACTTCGAAAAGAGTGTCTTTCGGGGTTTGTGGTGGTGGTGGTGATGCCTAAAAGTGTAAAAATGAACTTTGTTAGAATTCATATAACATATCTTGTTTATATATAATAATCCTCATCGCGTGTCGTCGTGGCATTCAGTCTTTTAAATATCACAACTTGCAGTAAAGACCAGTTCTGTCGAGCTTTTCATCCTAAACTCGGTCATGGAATAATGAATGATTAGTGTGTCATTTTAAAATACTATTCTCATGATCATACAAAGTTCTCTATTAACATGGGCAACGTTGTAACACGGTTGTTTCAAGGTGCATTTGTGGCCTCAATGTCATAAGGCCTTAATTATTCAATCTCCCTTTCAGTTATCTACGTGGTAACTATAAATTCTGCCTACATACCATAGTTACTATAGAAATAGTAACTACACTAAGACTGTGGTAACTAGGCATTAACCCCCACTGTCATTCAAAAGAAAATAATCCGAATTACACATTGTGAAAGCTTCATTTAGAAGCTCCCATGTTAATGTATTATGGTTTACAGTAGTAAGAATACTTGTGGAATCTATGGTATTTTGGTGGTGGTCATGAAAACTGCATATATAAACTGGTTACTAAAGTCATTGCTTAGTCATGTTATTGTGTCAAAATGTAGCACAAACTGAGACATGGGCAAGAACACGGCCTATGTTATTTTATTACAATTACTAAACACATGCGTATGATATCATGTATACCCTTATTATTTCATGTCTCGACTATAACTGCTTAGGGACTTTCGTTGGGCTGGACTATAGCCTAACAGTTCGGACACAGAAGCAATAATGTCATTTTTAACTCTGAATTATGTAATCCTAGGTTGTCGCATTTCACGTTTAAAAAAAAGAAGTTCAAAACAGTGATACATTTCTTTTAAATGACCACTGTGAAACATGGCTTGACCCAGGGTTAAAAGTTGCCTTAAAGGTGCTGTAAGCAATTTTTTAATCATGGAAAGCTATGCAAAAAATGTTCTTACTCCCTGAAAGATATTACTGAAATAAGTGTCATGAGATATCTCACCTGTCTCTGTGATAGTACTAGACTCTGTAAACAGCAAATAAAAATGTCTCTGCGGGCCGCGGTCTCTGATGCTTTCGACCTGTCATTGATTTTGCGGGTTCTCATAGTGTTGTAGTTTAGGCAATTTATTGAGGCTTAATGCCATTTTTATGCCATGCTGTTCATAACAGTTCCCAGTTGAGGGCGCTATTTTGCTGCTGTTGTTTTTAACAACCGTTTTGTATGATGTCGGCCTTAATAAAGTTCATTTGGTATCGTTGGAGTGTGGGATTTTGGAAAGAGGGGGCGTGGCTAATTCAAAAGCTCAGTTTGTGGAAGTAGAACGGTTAAAATCATTTACAGCACCTTTAACCGAGGTTAAAAAGACTTTAATGGTCAACCGAGATGAGTTGTACTGATATATTATAAAATTGCTTAAATGAAATAAGCACTTATTTTACACAATTTTTAACTTAAAATTCGCAAAAATATTTGAAAACAAAAAACAAATGTTTATATCCATTGGGTGTTAGATTTTGAACTGACAAAAGGGGCACTTAGTACTTCTATTAATCAGAAAACTGGGCATTGTTATCACCCAATATTTATATTTATTGGCCTGGAAAATATATTGTTCCATTGCAAAAAGATGTTATAACCCAGGGTTAACTTAAAGTGGGAAAAGCCTAATACATAAAGTGATGTCACGTTATCAGGATATATGACTTAAATAATGATTGATATGCCTTGTGATATTTTATATGACAATAAATGGCTGAACTGTTAACCTACATATATATAACTATAAGTTTATTCAGTATGCACTGTGGCACAATTTCAGTTTCAGCAGCTCGAGACTTAAAAAAGCTACTCAGCAGTGCTGTTTCAGGGACTAGTATAATTTCCATTGTTGTGTAATGTTTTGAAAACCACAATGACGGGTTGCACAGAAGTAACTAATGCAGCATCACAGACAGTGACAATGGAAAAGTCCATCAGGCTGCGGTACACTGGTAGATAATCTATTATTGACCATGGTTAATGTAACACCCACCCTGTGGATGCTTCGCTTTGTCACATGAATAGCTTGACAAAATGACTCACTTCCTCTTCTCCATCAAACTGAAGCTCTGGTGTCCAACACAGTCTTGACAAGTGCTGTTTATGGGTTCAGTCGCATATTGCAATTTGACAGCAAACAGCATGTGCTGTAATGGGCCTGCGTGCATGCAACTGTCCAAATTTGGAATCTGATGCTTCATCTCTTTCATTGTTTATTGCAGTCTGAAGTTTTTGCTTGTTGCATTTCAGTTATTTGGATGGAGTCTTCGCGGGGCACAGGCGGTCACTCCCACGAGTACAAATTGGTGATGTTAGGAGAGGGGGGTGTGGGCAAAAGCGGTGAGTAATATAGTCATACATTTATCTCTCTATGTCCCTTGTTGTTAATTCCTTATTTCAGTTTTTCTCTTTCTTCCTACCTTTCCCCCACTTTATCCCATCTCACTCACTCAATACATTTTTGGGTGAATTTCGAGAAAGCAGTCAAGAACAGTCAAGAGTTATTTTTCACCCCCAAATCAAAATAAAGAAATAGGTTGTATTCTGGTTAAAGATGATTTGTGTAATTTTTTTCACTGTTAAAATAATTTCACCATTACAGTATAAGTTAAGTCTGTTACTCTATGGTGCTATCAAAACATTACTCAAACAAAAACACTACTTAACCAGCAACATTGAGTGTGTTTACATGCACAATTGTACAACAATTATTAGGGCTGTCATGATTATGAAATTTGGCTGAGGATTAATTGTCAAACAAATAATTCCGATTATGTAGATTAATTGTCTGTTTTAGGGCTTTCACGATTCATTGTCATATTTCTTTAGGTGCACGTGTGCTTCATACACCTTAAGAAGTCATTTTTTACATATTTGACCAAATCAAATGATAAAATAGGGAAATATGATTTACTTTTAAGGCTTTAAAAATTTGAATGACATGAAAAATAATGTTTTAAATATCAAAATACTGTAATTCTAAATACTTAAAATATGTTTCTCTTTTTGATCAACTTTAGTTTTGGTTAATTTTACATTTACACAGTTTTTGTAACTCATATAAAAAATAATATTTATTTTTATAAAAATATATATATTATAAAATATATATTTCTATTATATTTATTTTATATTACTTTATGCAATAGTAAAATATTTATATCCTAATTTCTTCACTTTCACACGTTATTTTAAATGAATAGTTCACCCAAAAATGAAAATTCTCTCATCATTTACTCACCCTCATGCCATCCCAGATGTGTATGACTTTCTTTCTTCTACTGAACACAAACTAAGATTTTTATAAGAATATTTCCACTCGGTAGGTCCTAACAATGCAAGTGAATGATGGCCAAATCTTTGAAGCCCCAAAAAGCATATAAAGGCAGCATAAAAGTAATCCATAAGACTCCAGTGGTTTAATCCATGTCTTCAGAAGTGATATGATAGGTGTGGGTGAGAAACAGATCAATATTTAAGTCCATTTTTGCTAGAAATTCTTCTCCCTGCCCAGTAGGGGGTGTAAGCTTGAAGAAGTGATTCACCAAAAACACAAGAGGAAGAAAGTTAAAGTTAAAGTGGAGGCTGACTGAGCAGGGAGGAGAATTTATTGTAAAAAAGGACATTAATATTGATCTGTTTCCCACCCACACCTATCATATCACTTCAGAAGATATAGATGAAACCACTGGAGTTGTATGGATACTTTTATGCTGATTTATGTGATTTTTGGAGCTTCAAAGTTCTGGTCACCATTCACTTGCACTGTATGAACCTACAGAGCTGAAATATTCTTCTAAAAATCTTCGTTTGTGTTCTGCAGAATAAAGAAAGTCATACACATCTGGAATGGCATGAGGGTGAGTAAATGATGAGAGAATTTTCATTCTTGGGTGAACTATCTCTTTAATGTTCTTTGATTAAACCCATGAGTCCTTATTTCTCATGAAGCAAAACCTTTGAGATTTTGTTTCATCATTTTATCACTCCACAGAAATAGAGTAAACATGTGCCGCCGCCTCCTCCTCTGTGTCACTGCATGTCATTAACACCGGGTGTGTATGAACCCGCTAAGACCAATACTATTTGCCATTATACCATCGTTTAAAGTAAAGCCGGAGTGCTTTGCATTCACTATCAAAATGTATATTTGTTTGTTTATATTTTCGCTGGAGTTTGGCATGAGCCTCTGCAGATGGTGTGCATCAGAGCATTTGAGAAGCGCTTCACTGGGTTCTGGGTGACATCTGCAGTGCGGCCCAGTGATGCTGGGAGTTCAGCTGAATGTCATACAAACGCTGTTCATGGCATTTTATATTTTCGCTTAAAATTCCCTTATTTGGGCATTAAAATGTGATTGGAATTTGAAGTGCACAATAACTGTGATCAGATGATTATTTAATAATTGCGACAGGCCTACCAATTATGCTTAATAAGCCAACAAATTTTATCGGGGTAAAAGGTAAGATTTTTTGTATTGTGACATTATTTTCAAGACAATTATATTTTTTCCCAAAGATTTTCTTTACCGTAATATGAAGAAATCTTATTGTCATTACTAGGATGTGAAAACATACACTATATACAGTATATAATAAATCACAGTGATGTGCAAATAACAGTGTTGAGTGTAATCTGATCATAAAGTACTTTTAAGTCAAAAAGTAGTTTAAAGAGACAAAAATTATTTTACTGTGGGTTTTACTGTGCTGACTGTTATACACTGATAAGCACAGCAAGTTATCATAAAAAGAGCTCTCTAAGAAGTTTTCTCTCTTAATTAATTTGAGAATTGTGTCTCCCATTAAAACTAGAAATATAATGGTAGTAGTCGACCCCACTAATCAACTAGTCAATTGTTGGATGATTTATCGATTAGTCAACCTTCCTGGTAAAATCCTGCCGAATACATATAAAACATTAATTATGTTCATGTTCAAGTCCGTTTGTGTTTTTGTGACAGCTGAAGGGACAAAAATAATGAACAAGGTGGAAATATAGACACTATTTTGAATTTTTTTAGTGAAAAAACTAACTTTTCTATGAAATGTTTTTAGAAAGTAACTTAAATATTATTACTAATGGGATTACTTTTCCACAAAGTTATCAGTAAAGTCATCTGATTACAATTTTAGAGAAGTAATTTGTTGTGGATTACTATTTTTCAGTGACTTACCCATCATTACAAATAACCTACTTGCATATCATGGAAGTATTTATTTCATTTATGCTGATTTGAGTAAAAAAATACAATACTATTATATGACTGTAATAAAACGGTGTAGTAAAAATGTATAGTTGTTAATCAGAATGGGGGAGTCAGTTTGCTTAATTGTCATGAAAATAATGTCACATTAAAAACAATCTAATTGGTCCTAAAAATACACTCTATATGCATTAAATTGTATTTATTTATTTTTTCTTTTGATTTTGGGATTAAGTGTGACCTGGGCATGTTTTTGTGTGATTCTCCCATTTATTTCGTCATGCTCGCTCTCTTTTCGACTGGTTAATTTCATGCATTCTCTTTCACTCTAGCTCATTATTGTGGTCAGACAGTGAGCTGGTTTCATAGTCTTACATGTACAGTCAGAAGCAGGCAGACAATAAAAGTGTGGGTGTTGGCTCAGTGCTTGAGCCTGGTCATTATGAAGGAGGAGCAGGTGCCTAGCAACTTCCTTTCCCCTCCTGGAGTCTGTTCTGTTGCCAAGGAGATGAGCAGAGGTCACCTGGTGAGGATGTCTCATTGTTTAAGGGTGCACCACAGAAGGTTCTTTAGGGTGACTGATATTCTCTCCTTATCGCTGTCTCCATGGGAACAGAGCAGAGAGGACATACAAAGCAAATACATGCCGACAGCAGGGTGTGTTTGCTCAACTTCAAAAGCTCGCTGTTGGGGAATTATATGGTGTGGAGATGTTTACACTTCTCTGGTTAAATTTCATAATGCCAGAATTATGTAAGAACTCTGCTGGTCTCTTTGTCTTTCTCTCATAGCCATCATCATGCAGTTTATAAGTCACAGATTCCCAGAAGATCATGACCCTACTATCGGTAAGGAAACAAGTACCATAAAGAACATGCATTCTTACCATAGAATTATTCTAGATTTTCAATTGATATAGTGTTTTATGCATTATCTTTTTGGCCCCACTAAATTAGATGACCATTGTATTTTAGAAAGAAGACATATGTCATATTGGCCAAGTGACTTGACACTCATTTTGTCCGGATCTATTAAGTTATTCAGTAATACATAAAAAAATGTAATTCACACAAAACAATTACTTGAATAAACCTCAACTATGATGAACATGTTTTCAATTTCAAAGTTGTTTTGATATTTTTTCTTGGGCGTAAATTCAAAAATCTCTTAATGGTGTAACTGTCCAGAGACAGTAAAAAAATACAAATAAAATAATAAACGTCTCATAAAATAGTATAATTTATAAAAAATCATGTTGGCATTAGTAGTTTGGAACAATCTTTTATTATTATTTTTTTTTAAATAAGCAGCGAAATAGTTTTGTTCTAAAATATTATTAATATTTTTTAAAAAAACTTTTGTCCACCAGATCGAAATCAGGTGGTGTAACCAACATGTAGTTAGCCATTCTGTTGTCATGCGACCATAAAAGAAAACAGAACTGACCCCTTTAGACCATCATAACTGAGTGTTTAAATTTATCAGATATTTTAATATTTTTATGAAAAGGCACACTTTGTTCTGGTCAAATGGAGTAACCTTAAAAAAACTTTTGATAATTTGTTACCTTAAAATATATTTGAAAACTTTTTTGAAATTAATGATTAAGTTATGTGCACTTACATGTGTTCAGGGTGCAAGAAAAGTGTTTTAATACCTTTTACTTGATGGTTACATCACATTACATTTTTAAAGGTATGCTTCACCCAAAATTGAAAATCTCATAATTTACTCACCCTCATGTCATCCCAGATGTGTATGACTTTCTTTTTTCTGCAGAACACAAACAAAGATTTTTAGAAGAATATTTCAGATCTGTAGGTCCATACAATTCAAGTGAATGGTGACCAGAACTTTGAAGCTCCAAAAATCACTTAAAAGTAATTGAAATGACTCCAGTGGTTTAATATATTTCTTTTGATGCAATGTGATCACTTTGGGTGAGAAACAGATCAGTATTTCAATCTTGTTTTACTATAAATCTCAGTTTTCACTTTCAGTTTCAGAATGTGAAAGTGAAAGTGGAGATTTATAGTAAAAAAATAAGGACTTAAATAATGATCTGTTTCTCACGCACACCTATCATATCACTTCTGAAGATATGGATTAAACCACTGGAGTCATATGGATTGCTATAAATTATTTTCAAAAAGGTATAAAACCAACATGGACACAAATATTAAATTTCTAATGCATGAGTTTTAATCATCTCGAACAACCTTATTTGTCAATGACTCATTTAACTTTACAATATTTCATTTATTTTCATTACATTATTTTCAAGGCAGCTCTAGTACTATATTGATATTTCTCAAGCATTCTGGTTTAGGGTTTTATAAAAAGTTAGTTCAGTTAATGGAGCCTGAAATGCTTAATGAACTTGATACTTTTTAAGTAATTTAAGATGAATTAAATGTATAGTTCACACAAAAATTAAAATTCAGTCATTGCTTACTCGCCCCTGTGTTGTTATAACCCCTTATGACTTTCTTTTTCTTAACACAAAGGGAGAAATTTTAAAAGAAAAAAAAAAAAGGTTGTGCTCTGTGATGTCATACAATGGCAGTTTATGGTGACCACATCTTCAAGCTTCAAAAAGACACAAAATTATAATTCAGAAGTCTAATAATTTATTCCATGAGACTTGTGATTGTTATGAAAGCATACGATAAGGTTTGGTTCGAAACAAACTGAAAATGAATGTATTATTTAGTAAAAATATTTTAGAGCTCTTTGCACGAGAGCAACAGTAATCACACTGCACACACGAGATGGGGCGTTCAAGTGAAAACTCATATTGTTTCACTCTGTTTCACTTTGTTTATTCTGGTGAGTGTGTATATTGCGCCAAACACGTTTGAATGCCGTGCTGCAACAGCTGGCTGATCAGATCACAGACACGGAACAACAATACCCGGACTCAGTTATGATTATTCTTGGGGATTTTAACAAAGCAAACCTCACACGTGAACTGCCCAAATACAAACAGCACATTACATGCCCAACCAGAGACAGAAATATACTGGATCATTGCTATACAACATTAAAGGATGCATATCGCTCTGTTCCTAGAGCAGCTTTGGGACTATCTGATCACTCTCTGGTTCATCTTCTTCCAACCTACTGACAGAAATTAAAATCTGCTAAACCTGTATTAAGGACTGTAAAGTGATGGAACAACGAAGCAGAGCTGGAACTACAAGCCTGCTTTGACTGCACTGATTGGAGTGTTTTTGAGGCTGCAGACACCAATCTGGACGAGCTCACAGATATTGTTACATCATATATCAGTTTTTGTGAGGATATGTGCATTCCTACTAGGACTTATTTAACATTTAACAATGACAAACCATGGTTTACAGCAGATCTCAGGCAGCTTCGTCAGGCCAAAAAGGATGCTTACAGAGTTGGGGATAAAGTCTTGTACAATCAGGCCAGGAACACACTGAATAAGGGAATCAGAGTGGCTAAAAGGAGATACTCTGAGAAGCTGAAAAACAAGTTTTCAGCTAACGACCATGCATCAGTGTGGAGTGGCATGAAACAACTTACGAATTACAGGACTCCTGCCCCCAACCCTGTGGTTGACCAACAACTGGCTGATGACCTTGAATGTGTTCTACTGCAGATTTGAAAGGCCCAGTCTCACACCCCACACCCACTCTGACCTTCACTTCACACAAAAACTAACACCTCCTGCAACCCCCCTCCTCCCTCCTCCTGCTACTCAACTTGCACTTAAGATCTATGAAGATGATGTGAGCCGCGGCTTTCGACAACAAAGGATAAGGAAAGCACAGTGCCCAGATGGCGTTTCACCAGCATGTCTTAGATCCTGTGCTAACCAGCTGGCCCCCATCTTCACACAGATCTTCAATAGAGTGAAGTCCCATGCTGCTTCAAACGTTCCACTATCATCCCCATCCCAAAGAAACCATAAATCACAGGACTTAATGACTACAGACCTGTCGCCCTGATGTCTGTGGTCATGTAGTCATTTGAGAGACTGATGTTGGCCCACCTGAAGAACATCACTGGACACTTTCTAGATCCCCTTCAATTTGCTTATCAAGCAAACAGGTCTGTGGATGATGCAGTCAACATGGGATTGCATCATATCTTGCAACATCTGGACAGACCAGGGATATATGCAAGGATCCTTTTTGTGGACTTCAGTTCGGCTTTCAACACCATCATCCCAGCTATACTCCAGAATAAATTACACCAACTCTCTGTTCCCATGTCTATCTGTCATTGGATTACCAGCTTTCTGACGGACAGGCAGCAGCTTGTGAGACAGGGGAAACTCAATTCCAGCACCTGTACAATCAGCACTGGTGCCCCCCAGGGATGTGTGCTCTCCCCACTACTCTGCTCCCTCTACACCAATGACTGCATCACCAAGGACCCCTCTGTCAAGCTCCTGAAGTTTGCAGATGACACCACTGTCATCGGCCTCATCTGAGATGATGATGAGTCTACATACAGAAGGGAGGTTAAACAGCTGGCTGTCTGGTGCAGTCAAAACAACCTTGAGCTGAACACGCTCAAAATGGTGGAGATGATTGTGGACTTTAGGAGGAACACCCCAACACTGAACCCCCTCACCATTCTAAACAGCACTATGGCAGCAGTGGAGTCATTCAGGTTCCTGGGCACTACCATCTCACAGGACCTGAAGTGGGAGACCCACATTGACTCCATTGTGAAAAAGGCACAGCAGAGGTTGTACTTCCTTCGCCAGCTGAGGAAATTCAACCTGCCACAGGCGCTGCTGATACACTTCTACTCAGCAGTCATTGAGTCTGTCCTCTGCACTTCAATAACTGTCTGGTTTGGTTCAGCTACGACATCAGACATCAGAAGACTACAAAGGACAGTGCGGACTGCTGAGAGGATTATTGGTTGCCCCCTGCCCCCCCTTCAAGAACTATACACTTCCAGAGTGAGGAAAAAGCCTGGAAAAATCACTCTGGACCCCACTCACCCTGCCCACTACCTTTTTGAACTGTTGCCTTCTGGCCGACGCTTCAGAGCTCTGAGCACCAGAATAGTCAGACACAGGAACAGTTTTTTCCCTCAGGCTATCCATCTCATGAACAGTTAAATTGCCCCTTGAGCAATAACTATGTGCAATACACAGTTTAGTCTTTCTTATATTTATCCAACACATCCAACCTCTTCTGCCATTTCATTCCTCTGAAAAAATAAAATAAAATAAAAAACAAACCAAAAAAACATTTGCACTGTACATAACAGATTTGTATTTACACTGTACATAACAGATTGTATTAGATTTGCACTACCCATGTGTATGTGTGAATGTGTGTGTCTGTACGTATGTGTATAATTATTTTTTATTTTTATTTTTTATTATTATCTATGTCTTGCTGCTGTTTTTGTATTGTTTTTGTATTGTTGTACACTGGAAGCTCCTGTCACCAAGACAAATTCCTTGTATCTGTAAGCATACTTGGCAATAAATTCTGATTCTGATTCAACAGGACCATCAGCAATATTAACAACAGAAAACACAATATAGCTGCACACAAACCAGAGAACAGAACTTACAAATATGTCTGAAGAGTTTGTAGTGGAAGAATAGATGCATTTCTATGCCCAGCCTTATTTGTCTGAACCTGAGTCCTTAATCAAACAGAGAGATGGGGTTGAAGGTAGCTACCAGTTCTGCCTTTCCCTATATGCATATTATGCAGTCTGCGTAGGGCACCAACTCCTAAGGGTGGCACCATCTTACGCTAGAGGGTCATTAGAAACTCCACCGGCTGCCCTTACTTGCATGTTATACGTTATTGAAGGACCCTAAAGCAGTCATGGAACACAGACAATCGCCTCGCACCATGCAATGCATTTTAGACCAGTACCAGTTCATAGTGTACGGGGTTACTGAGCGCGATGCCAAATATAAATACCAAGCGATCGACAGAATGTCCTGTTGCTCTTCGCAGATGCTTAGGACAAAAAACTGTAATTAACATAGAAAAGATAACTTTTATTGTGTGTTGTTTGGCATCTGAGTAGGACATGGTGTGACTGTTGCTACCTTCAGCCCCATCTCTCTGTTTAATGGAGGACTCTGTTTCAAACAAATAAGTCTGGACATGGAAATGCATCTATTCTTGCACTACAAACTCTTCAGACATGTATCATATTCCTTCAAAACAAGACACGAGTCGCATACAATAATTTATTAGATGTCTGAATTATATTTTTGTGTCCTTTTGAAGCTTGAAGATGTGGTCACCATAAACTGCCATTGTATGACATCACTGAGCACAACATTTTTTCACAATTTCTCCCTTTGTGTTAAGAAAAAGAAAGAAAGTCATATGGAGTTATAACAACACAGGGGTGAGTAAACATTGACTGAATTTTCATTTTTGGGTGAACTAATCCTTTAAAGGTGCAGTATGTAAGATTCAGAAACCCTTGTTATTAATGACACCTGTGGCCGTTAAGTGAACTGCAGCCAGCTACCTGTTGCTCGTGCTCGCGCTCATGCACACACTCCATAGGGATGATTTTTTTACTACAAACTTTGAGACTGTATATTATATTTGACTCTCCAGTGCTGGAACAGGGCTAAAACAAAGTGTGGATATAGGTCTGACTATGCGAGATTGTAGTTTGAAGTAATCACTTTTCTTTGCATGATACATAGGCTATCTTATAAATACAGTCAATGTTGGCGTTAGCTAGCTAGCCAGCTTTATCAATAGCTGTTAGCTAAATTTGGTGTATGATGACAGAAGCTGTTTATAAAATAGTACATTATAAATATGTTGACACAATTCAGTATTGATGTGATTCCATAACAACTGTCATTTTGATATATCGATGCGCCATTGTTTTATAATAATAGAATGTATATATTTTCTGTATAACCAAGTTACGTTACACTAATGAATGTGTCTTTTTGCATTATCTTGAACATTGTCTAGCATTCATTTCATGTGTTATTGTAGTTTAGCTAAAATTACACAGATCAACCCTTATTTCACTATATTTCACATGCTTTGCAGTTATGTAAGCTTACCTGTCCAATAAGAAGAATGCCAATTCAGGGTCAGTTTTGATCCCCAAAACTGAACGAAGGTCCCTCCAGGAATCAAATGTCCTGCCGATGTTCACTCTAACTTTCGCTCGACCACGATCATGTTTCAGCTTAGCCAGTCGGGATTCAGAAGATACATTTGTTTTTTTTTTTGGCTTACTCTGAGTTTGTGTAGGAGTTGGTGTTGTGCTGGGAGCTGGACGTTTGCTGGATTCCATTTCTAAGATAACGTTACCTAGTGTTGCAGACAGTTGTCACTGTTGAATAGCGGAAGAGAAGCTATTACTGTCTGAGGCAAGGCTCTCGGGAGCGCGCATAAACGTCACATCCTTTGGATTTTCCTGGCAAAACCGACCTGCTCCCTTCGCATGAAAATCAGTCTACAGGCTTTAATAGGCAACCTTGGAAGTCCGGGAAGGGCAAATTTTGTTAAGTTACGTTACAAGCCGTTCACATATTGGCAAAAAAAAGGTGAATATTACATGAAAATTGTTACATACTGCACCTTTAAGTGACAATCTTCTTTTGACTTACATTGTTAGAAAATCGAACTGATTTGTAATTGGTCGCCTTTCATGCATTTATTTAAATATCTATAGCTGATTTTACACTCAAAGACAGTGTTGTGTTATGTGTTAAATCTTGCACAGAGCCTACAGAAACAAAACTTTGCGGCTGTGATGCAGCATTTCATTTATGCATAACCAAAGCCTAAAACCAAGATGGACCTAAAACACTGTTCTGTTGCTGCCTTGCAAACACTGATATTTTCTTAAAGAAATATTTTGTTTCAGCCTCTCAGGAGTATTGTTGTGCTCTGCTTTTTGCCTCATATGCCTCATATGTTTTGAGCATCTGTCAAACCACTGACTTTGTCTTTACTAAATATACCCCTTACAGCTGTCACTTCCCATATCAGGGTTTGTTTTCTGTTGTCTTCTGCATTTGAGCTGTCTAAATTTATTGCGATATCTCATCACCCTCTGTTCAGGCTGTATGTTCATGCACATTTCTACTGTTCTTAGAGGATGCCTATAAAACGCAGATCCGCATAGACGATGAGCCAGCAAACCTGGACATCCTGGACACAGCAGGTCAGGTAGGCGGGAGATGTGGAATTATAAACATCAGCTTGAGGAAAACAAATCAAACGTCAGCGCTATCAGGCAGTGAAGTGCAAAAATCTGTCTGTGTGCAAAAACACTTGTTTATTTAGCAAAATGTTAGAATATCTTTCTCATTAACCCTCAGAGACCCACTGTAGCAAAATTGCAACACTTGTTTAAATGCATCATATAAAATGTAATGTATCTTAGCAACAAGTTTGGCCATAAAATATTTTTAATTTGAATCTCCCAGCCTGAAAAAGTCACACAACAGTGCCCACTGACACTATTGCTGATTATTTAGGATTCAATTTAGCAATCTTCTAAGTAACTATTTGACCTGTAATACTTTTTTGACAGTTCTCAACCTGGTTAGTGGAAAATGGCAGGATTAGGAAATAAATATGAATCCATTTTGACAATTTTCACATAACGAAGCACATTCAGTAAACCGTAGATATACTACTCCAAAAGATTGTCAACATAGCATAATTAATTTTGATTGAGGCTTCACAAAAGAATTTTAAGAGGGAAAAATGATCACATTGTCACTATCAATGCTTGAGTGTCTGAGGGTTAAACAATGTTCTATGCCACTTCCCTTTTTCTGTCCCTATTTTATGGTCTTCTTTCACGCAACAGGCACACAAGGCACAATGTCTGTCCCTCTACGTCAGTTTGATTTTGTACATCTTTGACTCATTGGTTCACAAAGGACTGTTATAAAATACATTAGTCATCTTGTACCATGGTTTTAATAAAGCGTCATTCTCAGCGTAGCCTATAATAATTTAATGTTTCAGATCATTAAAAAATGGTTTAATACTTAGTCGTAGGAATTTTTTCAAATCCCTAACTCTAGCTATGAGCAATAACAATGGTGGTGCTGGACCCACTTTATATTAGGTGGCCTTAACTACTATGTACTTAACCATTTGATACTATGTACTTATTATGTACATACATGTTGTTGCATTGTAATTACATTTAAAGTACCTGAATTTAATTACATTTGTAGTTACACTGTTAACTTGAACCCTAACCCATCCCTTACCCCAAAACCTAACTCTAACCCCTAATCCTAACCCTAACCTTACCCTTACTCCTAAACCTACCCGTTCCTCAACCTCAGTAGCAGCAAATTTGGAAAGTTTAGTTACACAGTAAATACATAGTCTTGTATGTATTTAATGTTAGTACATAGTAGTTAAGGCCACCTAATATAAAGTGTGACTGTGGTGCTTGCCTTATACACTACCGGTCAAAAGTTTTGAAACACTTGACTGAAATGTTTCTCATGATCCTAAAAATCTTTTGATCTGAAGGCGTATGCTTAAATGTTTGAAATTAATTTTGTAGACAAAAATATAATTGTACCAACATATTAATTTATTTCATTACAAAACTAAAATTTTATAAAAAAAATATATATATATATATTTTAAATTGATGACTTGGACCAAATAATAAAGAAAAGCAGCCAATAAGTGCCCAACATAGATGGGAACTCCTTCAATACTGTTTAAAAAGCATCCCAGGGTGATACCTCAAGAAGTTGGTTGAGAAAATGTCAAGAGTTCATGTCTGCAAATTCTAGGCAAAGGGTGACTACTTTGAAGATGCTAAAATATAACACAGTTTTGATTTATTTTGGATTTTGTTTAGTCACAACATAATTCCCATAGTTCCATTTATGTTATTCCATAGTTTTGATGACTTTACTATTATTCTAAAATGTGAAAAAAATTATAATAAAGAATGAGTAAGTGTTTCAAAACTTTTGTCCGGTAGTGTATACCCCCTCTAATAATGTTTTATATCCTTACTGCAAAAACACTATAAAGAAGTCATTTTTTGAAGCATTTTTAAAAAGGCATAGAGGCAACCTCCCAGAACACACTAGCAAGGCCACAGCAATCACCTAGTAACGTCCTAGCAACCCCTTAAAACATCATAACTTTTAGTTATTGATGGATGAGGTTGATTTATTTATTAAATAGGCCTGCTGTATTTGTTGTGATCCAGGCGGAGTTCACAGCGATGCGTGATCAGTACATGCGGGCAGGCGAAGGTTTCATCATCTCATACTCCATCACAGACCGCCGCAGTTTCCAGGAGGCACGGCACTTTAAACAGCTGATCTACCGCGTGCGACGCACTGTGGACACGCCTGTCGTACTGGTGGGAAACAAGTCTGACCTGGCCCATCTCAGACAGGTGACAAACCTTACTTGTTAACCCTGGAGCTATATACATAGAGTGCCTTTTACAACATTTATTGTATTACTTCATTCATCCATGATGTATTATTCATCAACACAAAATAATATAGGCTAGAATTTGACAGATGTGCCATGAGAAGTATTCATTTACAGTAATTTTACCACAGTGAAGGGGGGTTTTCACATTATTTTACATGAACTAACAATGAACAATAATTTTACAGCATTTATTAATTTTGGTTGATGTTAAATTCAACATATAGTAATACATTTTTAAAATCAAAAGTTTTGTATGTTATCATTAGTTAATGCACTATGAAATAGCATGAACTAACAATGATCAATAATATTTTTATCAACTAACATTAACAAAGATTAATAAATGCTGTAAAGAACAAATAGTTCATAGTTGGTTCATGTTACCTAATGCATTAACTAATGTTAACGAATGAAACCTTATTGTAAAGTTTTACCTCTGTCTCTGCCTATTAAGCTGGGAGAGGAAAAAGTATTTTAACACCAAAAAAGTGATATACAGTGCATCCGGAAAGTATTCACAGCACTTCACTTTTTCCACATTTTGTTATGTTACAGCCTTATTCCAAAATGGATTAAATTCTTTATTTTCCTCAAAATTCTACAAACAATACCCCTCAATGACAACGTGAAAGAAGTTTGTTTGAAATCTTTGCAAATTTATTACAAATAAAAAATGAAGAAAATAAATCACATGTACATAAGTATTCACAGCCTTTGCTCAATACTTTGTTGAAGCACCTTTGGCACCAATTACAGCCTCAAGTCTTTTTGAGTATGATGCTACAAGCTTGGCACACCTATTTTTGGGCAGTTTCTCCCATTCTTCTTTGCAGGACCTCTCAAGCTCCATCAGGTTGGATGGGGAGCGTCGGTGCACAGCCATTTTCAGATCTCTCCAGAGATGTTCAATCGGGTTCAAGTCTGGGCTCTGGCTGGGCCACTCAAGGACATTCACAGAGTTGTCCCGGAGCCATTCCTTTGTTATCTTGGCTGTGTGCTTAGGGTCGTTGTCCTGTTGGAAGATGAACCTTCGCCCCAGTCTGAGGTCCAGAGCGCTCTGGAGCAGGTTTTCATCAAGGATGTCTCTGTACATTGCTGCATTCATCTTTCCCTCGATCCCGACTAGTCTCCCAGTTCCTGCCGCTGAAAAACATCCCCACAGCATGATGCTGCCACCACCATGCTTCACTGTAGGGATGGTATTGGCCAGGTGATGAGCGGTGCCTGGCTCCAGACATGACGCTTGCCATTCAGGCCAAAGAGTTCAATCTTTGTTTCTCATGGTCTGAGAGTCCTTCAGATGCCTTTTGGCAAACTCCAGGTGGGCTGTCATGTGCCTTTTACTGAGGAGTGGCTTCCGTCTGGCCACTCTACCATACAGGCCTGATTGGTTGAGTGCTGCAGAGATGGTTGTTCTTCTGGAAGGTTCTCCTCTCTCCTCAGAGAAACGCTGGAGCTCTGTCAGAGTGACCATCGGGTTCTTGGTCACCTCCCTGACTAAGGCCCTTCTCCCCCGATTGCTCAGTTTGGCCAGGCGGCCAGCTCTAGGAAGAGTCCTGGTGGTTCCAAACTTCTTCCATTTACGGATGATGGAGGCCACTGTGCTCACTGGGACCTTCAATGCAGCAGAAATTTTTCTGTACCCTTTCCCAGATATGTGCATTGATACAATCCTGTCTCGGAGGTCTTCAGACAATTCCTTGGTCTTCATGGCTTGGTTTGTGCTCTGACATGCACTGTTAACTGTGGGACCTTATATAGACAGGTGTGTGCCTTTCGAAATCATGTCCAATCAACTGAATTTACCGCAGGTGGAATCCAATCAAGTTGTAGAAACATCTCAAGGATGATCAGTGGAAACAGGATGCACCTGAGCTCAATTTTGAGTGTCATGGCAAAGGCTGTGAATACTTATGTACATGTGATTCTTTTCGTTTTTTATTTTTAATACATTTGCAAAGATTTCAAACAAACTTCTTTCACATTGTCATTATGGGGTATTGTTTGTAGAATTTTGAGGAAAATAATTAATTTAATCCATTTTGGAATAAGGCTGTAACATTACAAAATGTGGAAAAAGTGAAGCGCTGTGAATACTTTCCGGATGCACTGTACTTCAGATTTAACATCTGAAACAGCAATTTGATAAACCATTACCGATTACCGGTAAATATATTCATAATAATAATGGACTAAACAATTTCAAGCAAGTTGCCACATTAATAATTAATGTGATTAATACAGGATGCACCGATGTATCCGGCCGCCGATATTTATCGGCCAATTATTGACCAAATTTAAACCATCGGGCATTGGTTTCTTCATAATTAATTATCACACTTCATAAAAACTGTGAATTCAAATGCATAATCCATAAATAATGATAGCCACAGAATGTAGAAGGGTTGGCACTCCTAAGAACATGTTATATTTAACATAAATGAGGAAAAACCGTTGTTACAGACATGACTGTTGTGAAAGCATCACTTACCTATACATGCTGAAGTAAAACCATTCAAAATACTTTAAATCCAGCAAACCTTGACTTCTTAGACATTGGTATGGTATCCATTAAGGCTACATGATTGATTGAGTTAAGATTTAAATCGAGATTACTAACCTTGAAAGCTTAAAAATAGACTGCATTCAGCAATTTAGTCAGTACTTCAGTCAGCACTGTGTGAGCAAGCGGCGCCCTCTAGCGGTGTGAATGGTATTATCCATTATGCCACAATAGATCTTAAAAGGGCATTTTGTTCCTTTGATAACTTTTTATTTTTCGATGATGTGGTTGACATTTCATTTGAATTGCCCAACATATGCATAATATGAATTTGAAGATGTTCTATTATATATAGAACAAACATTTAAAATTTGAGTTCTGTTGTTTTGAACTGCAAAAACAGAAGTGCAAAAATGTTCAAAAAATTTCATATCAATCATAATGCTTGATATTTTGTATTTATATTTTTTTATTTAAGGAATAATTGACGACGGACCGTTGAATTATTATAATAATGAGGTTGTAATGCGGTCTTGACACAGCAGAGTGACCTCGGTCGTGCGTTATTTTTTAATAATTCAACTGGCAACTGGAGTCAATTAGTCCACTTATACCACGGTTACCACATCCTAAGACATCGTTCAGGGTTTTATCTCAAGACATTTTCTGGTTTTCAACCCTAAAATGTTCTTGGGAGTGGAACTACTTTCTTCCGCCACGGATTCAGTAACTTGCTTTGATACAGTCTGAGCCTTCTTTGCTAGTTCGGAAATGTCACTTTAGAACTAGCAACGGAGGATAATGAGGCTTGCGCTGCTTTACTGGAGGACTTACTGTAGTAATAAGGTAGTGCGTTTGTGTGTATGTGTTTGTTTTTGAGTGATTGAGAGAAACTCATAAACTGAGAGAGATCGCTTCAGGGATTACCTTTTTTGTTGCAGCTCTTGTGAGAAGTAACATTGCTCCAAAATTGCCAAGATGTAAGTTTAAGCACTTCTCAGCTGCAGCGAGTGTCGCCATTTTTGTATATAGCGTCTCCAATGTAAACCTTAACAACTGTTTTCAACCCTACTGAGGTGTAGGTGTGCGCCGACATGACGGCTCTGTTTTTCGCTCGTGAGTAAGTGTGTGCGTAATGCATATATGTATGTGTGTCCACGTGTGTGTGTGAGAGAGCTTAAGAGAGGGGGAGGGGGAGCGCGAGGGTGTTTCCCACAGATATTTCAGATAATATAGAATCTGTCGTATTGATCAAGTGTATCTAGCTTTGATATAGCTCAAGCCTTTGTTGCTAATTAGAAAACGTCACATTAGAACTAGCAACGGAGGATGCGCTGCTTTGGAGTAACAAGGTTGTGTGTGTGTGTGTGTGTGTGTGTGTGTGTGCGAGAAAAAAGAGAAACTGAGAGAGATCGCGTGTGGAATTACCTGTGTTTAAAGTGTCTCTCATCAGGAATAACATTGCTTCAAATTGCCAAAGTGTAAGTTTAAATCTCAGCAGCAGTGTTCTTGTACAGCTTTTTCATTGCTAAACAACTGTTTACAATCCCAGTGAGGGTGACTCTATTTGTTGGTTGTGACTCGAGTCTCTGTGTGTGTGAGAGAGAAAGAGGGAGCCCAAGGATGCTTTTCAATCAACATTAAAATAAATTTAGTATATTATAGACATTGTTTGTCATTCCTATCCGATGTACTTAACCAATGTCTTTGTTTTAATTGGTTATTTTGTTTTAGCTTGTAGGGCTCTTTGAAATAACTTAAATTATATGGAACCGTTCTGCGGTCAAGACCCGGAACTACTTTATAATTGTGCGTTTACTGGAAAATAATTGCACACCTTAGAACGTCCGTCAACCAATCAGAATTAAGCATTCATCAGACCCATGGTATAACTTCTATTTATCTTTCATTGTTGCTCTCTTTAAAATTTTGGCCTGTCATGTGGTCAACAGATCCAATCCATGTTCAATGGAAATAATTTATTTCTATATATTTTTGTACACTTTTAAAACATAATTTCTGAGCAAAACAGTGATCTGATGACAAAATAAGGTAAGTGGCAAAAAACATTTGTATTGGTATCAGCCAATAGTTTTTTGTTAAAATCGGTATCAGCCAAAACTTTTTATATTGGTGCATCCCTAGACGGAACTATCCACTTTATAAATAAACATTTACATTACAGAAATAAAAAAACAGAAAATAATATGTGCATTATTTCCCTCAAAGTTTCTTTTTTGAAGAAAGAGAAACATCAGTGTTTTGAACACCGAATCCAAACCTAAACCAAACCATGCTTTTAATAGGAAAATAACTTTAGTGTACCATGGAAGAAAAAAAACCCGTCAGGGTTTGGAACGAGATGAGGGAAGTATATTACAGATTATTGACATACATCGGTCATTTGTATTGCATAAAATAATGTTTCAAGAAAACATTTCATTAAAAATATTTCTTGATTTCCATGGTGTAGTGTTCTCCACTGAACTAACTGTTTAGAGTCATTTAAAGTGTGAAAGGTCAGTCACACAAGGTTTTGTGTTCCATTTTTTTCCATTCATATGCATACAAACTAGGGATGGGTATTTTGAGTAATTTTGTAGTCGAGTACTCTTGCACATAAAAAAACGAGTAATCGATTACTTGAAATTTTTAATTTAAGTTCAACCTTCAACTTTTGAACATGTTTTTATTGTGAAAACATTAGCACTATGCATAAACAACAAGATCAAGATTCAAAAATGAAAAGAAAAGAAATGTACTCACACAGAAACATACATTCCAAGTCTTCTAACTTGATACAATCACTTAAATAATGGCAGAATTTTCTTTTTGAGCAAACTAACGGCAAGCAGTTTCAATGTTGACCACGGCAGGCAAAGGCACAAAGGAAAATCAAACTGCTAACCATAAACATATTTTCTCACTTTCAGGTGTCTGTGGAGGAGGGCAAACAGCTAGCGAGAGAGTTCCAGTGCCCTTTTTTTGAGACGTCCGCAGCGTTCCGTTACTATATTGATGAGGTGTTTGCCGCACTGGTGCGTCAGATCCGTCAGCGCGAGGCCGAGATGGTGCGTGGGAGCGAGAGAAAAACTCGGCGGAGCCATTCTTTCTGGAGTCGCCTTAAAGCTCCCTTCCACAGGAAACAGCAGTCCAAGCACTGAGAGAGCCACAGAGAAAAGCATGATGGGGCAGCATGGCTCTCTTGCCTGCAGCTGTATTAGTTCCACCCCCCTCGAGTGGTTTGAGGACTCTTTTCATATATTATATTTGATTGGTTGCACTCCTAATCATTTCAGATGGAAATTAGACTACAACAACCCTCAATGTGCAGTGCACACACTCACTGTTGTCATATGGGATGTGGGCTGATTTACTGATTTTTGTGCTTAGAAAAGAAATATAAAACGTGACAGTAGCATCTTTTTTTATTTTTGGATGGCATTATATTTTGTGAAGGTGAAAGTCAGGGGAATTATTGTCACCTCACATTTGAACTGGTGTAAAGGTGGGTAATGGGGCATAGATACATGAGTAATTCTAAAGTGAAAAGAGAGGTAAGGTCATGTCAGATACTGGATCAAAGATTTGCTGAGAGGAAATGATGGAGAATATGGATATGATGGAATGAGCTTTAACAGAGAACAAAAAGCATGTCGGCAGAGTAAAAAGAAAGAGCAAAGTATGTGCAAAGGTGAATTGTGGTAACAGGCTAAAGGTTCATGGTAGAAAAATTAACTTTATCTGTCAGTATAATGAGTACTGTAAACCATTCCTTTTAACCTGACTGTAGTTTTTATTTTTAAAAATATACCATTGCTGTAGTTGAGGATGAAAATCAAGCATAACTTATATTTGATTTGAACTCAGTAGCTTCTTAGTGAATAGTGAATCTCAAGTAATTTGTCCGGTCATATTTCACACCAAAATCAAAAGAATGATAGATATATATATATATATACACACACACACATATATGGAATTACACTAAATAGAATGATATTTCTTTGCGTTAGGGTAATAAAAACTGGAGGACAATATAAAAATATAATTTCTTCTTTCTTTCTTTTGATTTTGGGGTGAAATATGACCTGGGAATATTCTTGACAGGTTTCTTTAGAATCTCTATGAAGTGGTTGCGAAAAACACTGTATGATTGACTTTATGAAAGCTTTTAAGCACACAAACAGATTGAATGACTTGATGTAGGAACAGATCTCTTCAATGTGGTTCATGAAGGTGTGTCCATATGTAGATATTCTTTTAAACATGCTGTGCACTTACTACACATCACATGTGAATGGTAATTCATGCAAATTCATGTTACTATTTTTCTTGTGATTATTAGATTTTATTTTTTTGCTCTTAACCAGAATGGTCTTAATATTTTTCCCTTATTTATTGTCATCAGAGATTCTCTAGTAAAATTCACTTTACCAACATATCTCATGGTTTGATTATTGTTATTATTATTAATAATACTAGTTTTCTTGTAGTCATTAAATATCAGTTATTTGGTGTTCTACATTTTGATTAACCGGTGACCTCTTGTGGCTGTTAATATTTTTTAGCCTCCAAACACTGAGCAATTAGTCCAGAACGGATTTATTGTTGTTAGTATGGAATCATGTTCATGTGACAAAATAAATAGTTGTGTGCGTGTTAGGGTATCTGAGACGCACTAAAGTTATTTCACTGTTATCCATCGATAAATGCATGACGCTATCGCAATTTACCCAACGCGCCAGTTTGTCCTTCTTCGGTTGCCGTAGATGGACGAAAGCGTCAGAGTGACAAAAACACAACAACAGAGCAAAAATGCGAAAAAACTTTAGTGCCCGCCTCCAGTCAAGTGCACGTATTCACTGACACCCCTAAGGATCTTCACTGTCAGCCTGTGTAATCGCTCTGTGAAGGTGTACATATCAGTAAACACGCATCTGAAGGACGCACAGGCCCAGGATTTGCTGTATGATGGAGTCGTGGGTGAGATTCAGTTCGCAGAGTCAAGCCAAAGAGCGTGTGTTCAGGTACACAAACACTCACTGCACCTGCATGTGTGCATCATTTACTTCCCTGCATATATATATACATAACATTGCTGCATGGAAAGCTCAGTTCATTGCTAATGTTGCTTTTATAACTTCTGAACAGCAGGTACCAGGTTTTACCAAGTTTTACAAAGTGCGATGGTATGGTGACATGCATGGTGTTTTTGCCATGTTTTATAAATGTTACCATGTATGACTATGGTGATCATTAAGTGTCTTAATATATCAAAGTACCATGGTATTACCATCAATGCCACCAGTATTGGTTGAAATCTGATTACAATGTAAAGATAAACTGTAATCTAATTAATTGTTTAATCAAAAAGTAGGATGTAAAGTAGTGCATTACATTTTAAATCTATGTAATCAGATTACAGCTAGTGACTTTAAATTAAAGGTGCACTCAGTAACTTTTGTGTTTGTGTCATCTTGGACTTACACTGACCACTCATTCTGGGCCACATGAAGCTATGCATGAGTTCACTGAGTTATGTGAGGTTATAATGATCACGTGATTATACATTTTGGTTCAACTTTCTCTCCCACACAAATAACAGGACGGTTACTGAGATTATTATTCCAGTAGTATTCGGCTGGTCATGTGATTCAAACATGGCAGCCCCCATGTGTGGACCCTCTCCATGTAGAATAAAACACCTTTTATAAGGTTACTTATAGTCTTCATTTTAATGTGAGTGCTCATGATTTCCTACATATATTGCAAAATTACAATTCATGTCTTTAGGAGTTAAATTTTAAAAAATGTTTTTAAAAAAAAATACTGAGTGCACCTTTAAGTTAATTACTTTTAAGTACATTACTGGGGTTACACATATTTCTAAAATAATATTATTTATGTAGAATATATAAAGCATGAATTATGTTAGTCTTAAGAGCATGCGCCCCTGAACGAATCACTGTAAGGGAGAAACATGTGGTTCTGAGTGTATGAGTTTGACATTTAAGGGTGGGTGTTATGTACAAAATCTTATATCATGATATGAGTCATTTTATATCAGTATATAGTATATATTATGATATAGTTACATTTGACAAAAAAATCTATAAAAATGTTTATATATTTGATAAACATATTGTAATGCCTATTTTTGTATAATCCAGTCAGTGAATTAAATACTTTATAAATGAAAACTTCTTCCTCTTATATAACTCAATTTTTATTTGGAACTTGTCAAACATAGTAAAAGTAAATAAATAAATACAATTAATCAATTTAGTTTTAAATCAAACTTACCATAATGTTAAATTTCACATTATGCTAGATTTCAGTCTGATGTTATTGACTAGTATTCTTTTTATTATAAATGTTCCTCAAGAAACTCAACATCTTCTCAAAGCAACAAAGAAAATAATACATAAGTAAAAAAATATCCAATGAAAATAAACATTTCATTAGACTCTTAATAATTTGTTATCTCTGTAGAGAATCTATGAATATCTGAAGGTAAACATAGCCAGTTTGTTTCCATATATTTAACCTCCTGAGATGCCTACCTGACTGCTATGTGCATTTTCAATTCCCCTTTTTGATTTGTAACTAGTAGCCCATAAGAAACATGAAAAATAAAAAAATATATATTTTTAATTTTTTTTAGACCATATAGTTTTCCTAAAAATTGATGTTCACATATGTGGCCAGTGGGACTAAGCTATAGAAAGTCAGATTAAAAAAAAAAAAAAAAAATTGTTTATGTTTCCAGGAGTGTTGTTTATTCTAAGTCCTCATGGTGGCATAGTGACTTGCCTCAGTGCGGGTGGTGGAGGATGAAACTCAATTGCCTCTGCCATCAACCCGCGCATCTTATCACGTGGCTTGTTGAGCACGTTACTGCGGAGACATAGCTCATGTGGAGGCCCGTGCTATTCTCCGCGGCATTCACTCACAACTCACCACGCGCCCCACCGAGAGCAAGAACCACATTATAGTGACCACGAGGCGGTTACCCCATGTGACTCTACCCTCCCTAGCAACCGGGCCAATTTGGTTGCTTAGGAGACCTGGCTGGAGTCACTCAGCACACCCTGGATTCGAACTTGTGAACTCCAGGGGTGGTAGTCAGCGTATTTACTCACTGAGCTACCCAGGCCCCCACTGCCAACCATGTTAAAATAAAATGATACATTATAAATTCTGAATCTATGTATTGATTATCATTGTTCCATGTCTGCCAAACATGTTGAGCGGTCTAAACATTCTGCAGCCTGAAACTGAACTTTAAATAGGAAGTTTGGATTGAATGCACTTAGTTGCATAGAAAGCTATAGGATGCTCCCATGCTCCCTTTCTCCCTATTTAGTGAACGTTTAAACATCCAGTGTGCTGTCTGTCTGCACTGGTCTCAGAACAGTTTGAAATGCACCTTATTTTCATCCTAACTCCATAAAAAAACCACTGAAAGCAACATTTTACAGTTTTTTGATGCATCCATTGATTATCAATGTGATAATGCACAGTGAATATAGGATATTTTAACTGAAACAGCATGTCATTTCACGCTAAAATGCTAAAATATAAAAAATGGCATATTGGGTGAAGCTAGAGACTCTAATCTTAATCTTTTTTTATTATGTAGTAATTTTATTATGCGTTGCGTATAGCGGAGCCATGCATGACGTGGCTCAGTGGTTAGCACTGTTGTCACAGCAAGAAGGTCCCGGTTTCTAGTCCAGGCTCAACTGTGCCTTTCAGTGTGGAAGTTTGCATGTTCTCCCCATGTTTGCATGGGTTTCTTCCGGGTGCTCCGGTTTCCCCCACAAGTCCAAAAACATGCACTCTAAAAAGTCCCCCAGCCACTGGAGGTTGCATCAGGAAGGGCATCTGGCATAAAACTTGTGCCAAGTCAAATATGCGGATCATGGCGACACCTAACAGGAGCAGCTGAAAGAAGACAACATGATTTTGTTGTTTGGTTATTGTATTTAGGCTAAATACCCTTTACGCTTATAAAATGGCATTCAATGTGAACTTTCTCTCTGTCAGATTACATTGCAGTACCTTGTTACAAAAGATTTTCTGTTGAAATTAGGCCGTACTAATCCTGTAAAACCAGTGGGGCTCTGCTTACAGTTTAATTTGTGCTGACAAGCTGAGTGTTTATGCATACACAGGTCATTTGCTTTGGTAATAAGGTCTCTAAACATGAAATAAAAAATGCTAATTTTCAGTGGATCGGTGATTGTGTTTGAACAGGGCTGCCCAATACGCCTGCACACTCCTGGGGTATACGCTGCAGAAAGGAGGCGCAAGAGCAGAACTGCTGAAGACCATCAAACAGCTGGAAGCTCACATGAGCCTAACCAGAAAATGTATGTTTGTTTATTTTTTTTTCACCCAATTTGGAATGCCCAATGCGCTTTTAAGTCCTAATGGTCGCGTAGAGATTGGCCTCAGTCCGGGTGGCGGAGGATGAATCCCAGTTGCCTCCGCGTCTGAGACTTCAACCAGCGCGTCTTATCATGTGGCTTGTTGAGCACATTGCCACGGAGACATAGCGCGTGTGGAGGCTTCACGCCATACACCGCGGCATCCACGCTCAACTCGCCACGCGCCCCACCGAAAACGAACCACCGGGCCAATTTGGTTGCTTAGGAGGCCTGGCTGGAGTCACTCAGCATGCTAAAAATGTATTTTAAAAGAATTTATGATGTGTTGTACAATGGAAAAATAACATTTCTTTAAGCTCTTCACTCCATACTTATTACATTTAATGGATCTATCAATAAAACAGCTGGCATATGCCTGTATGAATCAGAATTCTGTGTCATATAAACATCTTATTCCAAATATCCAGTGTCATAAATGCTAATAACGAGCATCTCCAGTAGAGATCTCCACTTCCACAAGAGATAATGTCTTAGTTTACTTGGAATATGTTGAATACATGTAAATACCATAACTTGTTTATGACAATCCAGTTTCTAGAAATCCGAATAAGACAGCTGGCATATGCCCAGTGTTGGGTGTAATCCAATTACAAAGTACTTAGTTACTGTAATCTGTTTACGTTTTTGGTCAAAAAAATTCTTAAATTCTTGTAATCAGATTACAGTTACTGACTTTCAATTAATTTAATTACTTTTAAGCACATTATAGGGTTATGCTTATTCCGAATATATTATTTATGTAGAATACATGAATTATGGCCCCGTAACGAGTCATTATGAAGGAGAAATGTGAGATGCTGCTAAACAATAAACAAGAAAGAAGTATATTATTTTGAATTTTAGTGGAAAAGTGTATTAGTAATTTAAAAGTAATTTGTAATGTGATTACTTTTTCAATGCAATAATTAGTCAAGTAATCTGATTACAATTTTAGAGCAATAATTAGTCATTTGTAGTGGATTACTATTTTTAAGCAACTTACCCAACACTGCATATGCCTGTATTAATCTAAATTCTGTGCCATGTAAACATCTTATTGTCATAAATGCTGTGAGGGAGTATCTCCAGTACTTCCACAACAAAAGTGTCTTAAGCCCTATTCGGACGGCAATTGTTTCTCAGGGTGACGTCTGTAAAAGTACATTTTCATGGCTCCTCTGGGATAAAACTCATGCGTTCGGATGACAATTAAATCACGGGGGACAAGCGAGACTTTTTGTTGATCACATGATTGCTGTTGCGCTTGTTATATGGGAAATTCATCAATCTACAAACTGTGTCCTCTGAATATGTGTTTAAATATGTTTGGAATTACGCTAAAGTGAATATAACATTTTTTAAGCATGAGGGAACCGCGCTGCAAAGCGCTGCAGACATTTACAGTGTACATTTTCACATACGGAGCAAACCAAATTCTTGCGAAGAGCAATTAAACGAAGCAAGAAACTGTAGGGACAAGAATGTTTATCAACGCAGCCAAATAAATGTCAGTGGGGGTATGCATGTTTCATCACCTGGCGCAGTGGTGGCTCAGCGGTTAAGGCTCTGGGTTACTGATCAGAAGGTTGGGGGTTCAAGCCCCAGCACCACCAAGACGCCACTGTTGGGCCCTTGAGCAAGGCCCTTGACCCTATCTGCTCCAGGGGCGCTGTATCATGGCTGACCCTGCACTCTGACCCCAGCTTAGCTAGGATATGTGAAAAAAAAGAATTTCACTGTATATGTGCAAATGTATAATGTGTGATAAAGAAATAAAATTAATTAACCTCAGTTAATTACGCTCTCTCCTACAGCCTATGGCTGTGTCTTGTTTCAAAGGCATATGTCATTGAGGCTGTCTTGTTTCAGAAAAGCGAGTTCAAATGCTTTCACTGGAATTCGGAGGATGCATGAAGTGTATCCACAATTCTTTGCTTCAACGGAAATAAACATAATTTGTCTAAAAAAATTATGCCAATTTGCCCGTAAATATGATGTTCAAACGCAAGTAATGTTAATTCCCAAGTTGAGGTACCTCAGTAGATGGGTGTAGAGTTTATAATATGAATAATTATATTAATATATAATTAAAATAAAGTATTAGACTAAAAGTACAACTGTAAAATCTATTTTCTTTTCTCTTTACATCATTATAACTCACCTAAAATTTACCTCATACATTCCCTTCTAAAGGGACTTTGTTACCGTCACACTCTAAGCGCTCCCGCTTGTTTAAGAGTGGCGTGCTGTCATAACAACCATGATACGTTCTGTTTCCGTTTGTCCTATGAAGGCCGTCTCGTTTAAATGAGGCTTGTTTAAAGGAGGAGACTCGGTATACTGCAGCCTTCAAAGGACACATCCTACCTAGCACGTAGCCTTCGAAAGGAGATGCACATATCAAGGACAGTAAAGATAGTTAAAATGAAATTTGAGGAGCTATGGTAAAAATAGTTTTCTTATGTTTTATCTAAAATGACGGACATCATTTGGAATGATCTGTCAGTGTTTAAAAAGTGGCGGTGGAAATTAAACCGTTTAAATAAGATGGGGGACTTTTCTGGGACTGCTCCACCCGTATAAATGAGTAGTCATGCAAGCCCTATGTATAAATGTATTTAGTAAACGTTACATTAAAATGTGATATATTACAATTTTTTTACATTGCTGCCATAATAATGGACCATTTCAAAAGTTTACATGATCTGGCTCTTGTTTTTCTTTCCCTTCTACTTAAGAGTTCCCAATCACTGTGGTGGAGTGGCGATGTAATTTTATTATTGTCAATTATTTAAAAAATTTCTGTTACACGATCCTCCAAATTTCACAACTGTCCATCACCGCCAGAGTTGTTACCACGCGCAGCGTAAACATACAACACTTAGCAGTGGTCAAAAAGGATTTCCAAAATGGCTTTTGGATTATAAACTCAGAGGTGTTGATTCAAACAGTAATTAAATTACCACACGACCTTGGTGTTTGTCAAAAAATAGTAGATAATTTGGCTGGGAATTTTCTCGTGGGAGGTGGGAGAAAAATCACCAACATTTCAGATTCGGTTGGCAATAAAATCACTGACTACCCCCTGTAAATGCTCGAATTACCTCACGTCCCCATGTAAAATAATTGCCGCCCAAATACGGCTTTAGTTTACTGGGAATATGTTGAATACATGTATACAGGAATATTCCAATAGTTTTGAAACAAGTAAATGTCTTTTTCCAAATAAAACCAGGATATTAATAGGAAAATGAATAGGTCACTGATACAATGTCTCCATGTGTTTTGTCTTAGTGATGCGTTTAGGGAACTCTGCGGAGGCTCTGGAGGCAGCTAAACGCACTGTACATTTGTCAGACTGTGTGCTGCGTCTTTGCATCACAGTGGCCCATTTAAACAGAGCAATGTATTTCGCCTGTGACAATGTACTTTGGGCTGGTAAAACAGGACTGCTGCCTAAACTGGACCAAAACAAATGGAGCCAGAGGTCGTTTAGGTGAGTTATTGCTTAATTGTATTTCTCTATGCAAAAGTAACTTTGGTTGTTGAGTGTGCAGCGTTTTACAAACAAGTTTATACTTGGAACAATATGTTGGCATGTTAATGTTTTCATAGTGAAGATTTCTTCAGTGCAAAGATTCTCTTGCAGCAATAAATGTTTGAAGACGGCATGAATATTTTCACAATGGGTGCAACATCATTTTATCAAATAGTAATAGATCAGATCATGAAAAGTGGTCTCCCTATGGCAAGTGGTTGGAGGTAATGGTTTAAAAAATAAGAAGGCATGGGATAGTTGTTTCAGAGGTGTTCTAGTTATTTTGCTAAAAGTTATGAAAACAAAATTTTTTCTCTTTAGAATAAAGTGTACAGATGAATCATGCACAATTAAGACCAGGACTGTGTATTAAGAAAGTAAACCGGGTCAATTTTGATTTCATGTTCAATTCAGTATTTTCAGAAACATGTGAAACTTCAAAACTAAAGTTAAACTTTAGTTTGTTCAACTAATGTTTGAGAATCCTGTCTGAAAACATTTGTTTTTGCAATTCTGTTTTTTTTCTGTACTCTATCACTTTGACCCTTGTGTTCTGTTTGGTTATTTTTTGACCGATTTAACTTTTTTATACAGTTGTGCTCAAAAGTTTGCATACCCTTGCAGAATTGGTAATATATGTACCATTTGTAAAGAAAACACGAGTGAGCAGGCAAAACACATTTTTTAATTTCTTATGGGATTCATATTCAACTGTAGGTTATAACAGAATGGCACAATCATAAAACAAAACATGGCAACAAAGAAAAAAAATGAAATGACCCCTGTTCAAATGTCTGCATACCCTTAGTTCTTAATACTGTGTATTGCCCCCTTTAGCATCAACGACAGCGTGCAGTCTTTTGTAATAGTTGTCTATGAGGCCCCAAATTCTTGCAGGTTGTATAGCTGCCCATTCGTCTTGGCAAAATGCCTCCAGGTCATGCAAAGTCTTTGGTCGTCTTGCATGAACCGCACGCTTGAGATCTCCCCAGAGTGGCTCGATGATATTAAGGTCGGGAGACTGTGATGGCCACTCCAGAACGTTTACCTTTTTCTGCTGTAACCACTGGAGGGTCAACTTGGCCTTGTGCTTAGGGTCACTGTCGTGCTGGAAAGTCCAAGAGCGTCCCAAGCGCAGCTTTCATGCAGAAGAATGCAAATTGTCTGCCAGTATTTTCTGATAACATGCTGCATTCATCTTGCCATCAATTTTCACAAGATTCCCTGTGCCTTTAGGGCTCACACACCCCCAAAACATCAGTGAGCCACCACCATGCTTCACAGTGGGGATGGTATTCTTTTCACTATAGGCCTTGTTGACCCCTCTCCAAACATAGCATTTATGGTTGTGACCATAAAGCTCTATTTTGGTCTAGTCACTCCAAATTACAGTGTGCCAGAAGCTGTGAGGCATGTCAAGGAGTTGTCGGGCATATTGTAACCGGGCTTTTTTGCGGCAATGTCGCAGAAAAGGCTTCTTTCTGGCAACTCGACCATGCAGCTAATTTTTGTTCAAGTATCGTCGTATTGTGCTTCTTGAAACAACCACACCGTCTTTTTCCAGAGCAGCCTGTATTTCTCATGAGGATACCTGTGGGTTTTTCTTTGTATCCTGAACAATTCATCTGGCAGTTGTGGCTGAAATCTTTCTTGGTCTGCCTGACCTTGGCTTGGTATCAAGAGATCCCCGAATTTTCCACTTCTTACTAAGTGAATGAACAGTACTGACTGGCATTTTCAAGGCTTTGGATATCTTTTTATATCCTTTTCCATCTTTATAAAGTTCCATTACCTTGTTACGCAGGTCTTTTGACAGTTTTTTTTTTCTGCTCACCATGGCTCAGTATCTAGCCTGCTCAGTGCATCCACGTGAGAGCTAACAAACTCATTGACTATTTATACACAGACACTAATTGCAATTTAAAAAGCCACAGGTGTGGGAAATTAACCTTTAATTGCCATTTAAACCTGTGTGTGTGTCACCTTGTGTGTTTGTAACAAGGTCAAACATTCAAGGGTATGTAAACTTTTGATCAGGGCCATTTGGGTGATTTCTGTTAGCATTATGATTTAAAAAGGAGCCAAACAACTATGTGATAATAAATGGCTTCATATGATCACTATCCTTAAATAAAAGGCAGTTTTTTTGCATGATCAGTCATATTTTCAAAATCAATGCCAAAATTTCAACACTTCTGCCAGGGTATGCAAACTTTTGAGCACAACTGTGTGTGTGTGTGTGTGTGTGTATATATATATATATATATATATATATATATCTCTTTTAACTATGTAAACACAAAATCCTGAATAGATTCCATTAAGTTTAGGTGCTTTTCCAATAAAAAACATAACACTCTTCTAAGTCTTCTCTTTGATATTAAATTTTTTTATTGATTCCATTCAACAAATTAAATAAACATCGAAGAAAATGTGGAATCAAATTATGTACAATTAAACCCTTCCCCCCCAACACCCCCACCCGACACAAACACTCACCCCAGAGGTCATAAAAATAAAAAAAAATACAAAAAAACATGCACACACAATAAATATATAAATAAATACATATTTTCCAAAAAAAAAAAAACAATCAAATTGCACACACATATTTAAAACTAAAGATCCCTCTCCACTATCCCTCCCCGAAAGCCTTCCAAAAAGGACAAATATCTGCCCCATTTCATATCAAATAACCCAGATTTCCCAGCCTTCTATACATCCCTTCCTCAAAGGCCCCCACCCTCCCCATCTCCAAGCACCACTCATGAAATGAGGGTGCTCCAGCCGACCTCCAACCCCTTAATATAACCTGTCTGGTGATCATGACGCTCGTTAGGACCCATCTCTTTATGTGCCGATTCTCAACGTCGATGATCACCCCATCGCCCAAAATACAGAGTCTGGGGCAAAGTGAAAGCCGAGTGCCCAATACTTCACATAGAAGACTCTCAACTTTCAACCAGAACTCCTGGATCTCAACACACCCCCAAAAGACATGAGTTATGTCTCAACCTCTGATTGGCATCGCCAGCAGGTGGGTGTGTCTTTAAGACCAAGCCAATACAATCTGGAGGGGGTCCAATAAAATCGATGTAAAATCTTAAATTGGATAAGGCGAACCCTTGCATCTCTAGATGCAGACTTGACATTTTTTAGGATCCTAGCCCACACCCCCTCCTCCAATGTCAAGTTTAGATCTTTCTCCCATAATTTTTTGAGAGAATTCAAAGTTCTGTCCCCCAGACTCTGAATTAGCTGGGAGTAATACACTGATGCCTCATGACCCTTACCAAAAGCAGCAATCACCACTCCCAGAGTATCTGCTGCACGGGGGGGGGGGTGCGTGCCACTCCCAAAAACAGTGCAGAGTAGGTGGCGCAGCTGTAAATACTTACAAAACTGAGATCTGGGAATGCCAAAATGTTGAACCAAATTTTCAAAAGGTCTCAATATTCCACTCTCATATAGGTCACCAAGTGCACTAACCCCCCTCACAATCCAGTCTGACCAACAGAAAGGGGACTTATTAATACATAGTTTAGGGTTCGGCCATATGCTCGAGGCTATGTTTAAATAAATATCAGAATTAAACACTTTGGACACTTTTGTCCATATCGAGTGCAAATGCAAAATAATGGGGTGCGACTTAACCTCTCTGGCTAGTTTAATCAAAAGGCTTTGCAGTGGCGAGATAGGGGCAAGAATTTCCTTTTCAATACAAAACCAGGGAGGGGCTCTCTCAGGTGGAAGCGACCAATGAGCCAAATGTCTAAGACCGAATGCATAATAATAAAACTAAATCATGGGTAGGCCTAACCCACCTTTGTCAATCGGCCTATGTAACTCACTGAAATATAATCTGGGACGCTTACCATTCCAAATGAAGGACTTTGCTATGCTATCAGATTGCTTGAAATAAGAGAGGGGTACATCTACAGGGAGAGACTGCAGTAAGTAAATGAATTTCGGAATACAATTCATTTTAATAACATTAACCTTCCCAATCATCGATAAATGTAATGAAGCCCACCTGCCCACATCGCTCGAAAACCGTTTTATTAAGGGGTCAAAATTAACTTTAACTAAATCACACGAATTTGCTGGAAATAAAATACCCAAATATTTAATGCCCTGTTTGGGCCACTGGAAAGCACCCGGCTGGAAAGCCAAGTCTTTTCTTTGTAACACCATGGTCAGGTTTGACTGTACATTGAGCACTACATGTGGCATTATTGCAAAAACTGACAATTCAGAGCAAGTGGTTAAAAAATTGCTTAACTTTGACAAATAAATGTCTTGATATACACTGGCGACCAAAAGTTTGGAATAATGTATTGCTTTTGCTGTTTTGGAAGGAAATTGGTACTTTAATTCACCAAAGTGGCGTTCAACTGATCACAAAGTATAGTCAGGACATTACTGATTTAAAAAAAACAGCACCATCCCTATTTGAAAAAAGTCATTTTTGATCAAATCTAGACAGGCACCATTTCCAGCAGACATCACTCCAACACCTTATCCTTGAGTAATCATGCTACATTTGCTAATTTGGTACTAGAAAATCACTTGCCATTATATCAAACACAGTTGAAAGCTATTTGGTTCGTTAAATGAAGCTTAACATTGTCTTTGTGTTTGTTTTTGAGTTGCCACATAGTATGCAATAGACTGGCATGTCTTAAGGTCAATATTAGGTCAAAAATGGCAAAAAAATAAACACTTTTCTCTAGAAACTCGTCAGTCAATCGTTGTTTTGATGAATGAAGGCTATACAATGCTTGAAATTGCCAACAAACTGAAGATTTCATACAAAGGTGTACACTACAGTCTTCAAAGACAAAGGACAACTGGCTCTAATAAGGACAGAAAGAGATGTGGAAGACCTAAACTAAACAAGAGGATAAGTACATCAGAGTCTCTAGTTTGAGAAATAGACACATCACATGTACTCAGCTGACAGCTTCATTGAATTCTACCCGCTCAACACCAGTTTCATGTACAACAGTAAAGAGAAGACTCAGGGGTGCAGGCCTTATGGGAAGAATTGTAAAGAAAAAGCCACTTTTGAAACAGAAAAACAAAAAGAAAAGGTTAGAGTGGGCAAAGAAACACAGACATTGGACAACAGATAATTGGAAAAGAGTGTTATGGATCTTAACCCCATTGAGATTTTGTGGGATCAGTTAGACTGTAATGTGCGTGAGAAGTGCCTGACAAGACAGCCACATCTAGGGCAAGTGCTACAGGAAGTGTGGGGTGAAATGTCACCTGAGTATCTGAACAAACTGACAGCTAGAATGCCAAGGATCTGCAAAGCTGTCATTGCTGCACGTGGAGGATTTTTTGATAAGAACTCTTTGAAGTAGTTCAAGAAGTTCCGAAAAAATAAATAAATCAAATTGTAGTAGTCATTTTTCACGTTATTAATGTCCTGACTATACATTGTGATCAGTTGAATGCTACTTTGTTGAATACAAGTACCAATTTCTTTCCATAAGAGCAAAATCTGTACATTATTCCAAACGTTTGGCTGCCAGTGTGTATGTATGTGTGTGTGTGTGTATATATAATATATATATACACACACATACATACATACATACACACATACAGTACGCAGCATAAATGAGTACACCCACTCTGAAACCTAACAAATTCAGCTCTTTCTCTTTACAAATGAGACATATTTGATGTTCATGTATAATGTAATTTTTAAGCAACTCTAGTTTATCAGATAATAATGAAACATGTCCATACTAAACGAAAAGAAAAATTACTTTCTTATCAAAATTATAAAAGGCCTTGTTGCAAAAATGAGTACACCTTCCTGAAAGTTATAATATAAAACTTAAAATATTTTCTGGTGCTAGTTGAGCAACATTGATCAGCAGATTATTCTATTGAACCATCACATTCAAATAGACATAATTGGTTAAAGTGTAAAAGTTTTACTTATCTCACTGAATCACTCTCAGACTCAATGCTGACAACAAATGGACCACATGGGATAGAATTGTCAAATAAATGATGAAAGAAAATGATTTAATTGCACAAAAGGGGACAATTGTACAAGAGTATTAGCAAATCACTGTTATTGAGTCAAAACACAGTAGCAAAAGTGACAGAAATTCAAAAAGGATGGACTTGTGACAAGATTTCTGAAATGTTCAGACCGTCGCTATAAGCTTTCACCTTTTCACCTGATGAGTGATTTTTGCTAACAATCGGCAAGCACGTGCCTCACAGCTGGCAAAAGCTGTGGGAAGCAAAACTGGAGTGACTATTTCATCCCACACAGTAAGACACACTCTGCAAAGAAGTGGAATGCATGGTTGTCATCCACACATAAAGGCACTGCTGAACCCAAATCATAAAAAAAGCTTGTTTAGCCTTTGCCAAGGCCAATACTGATAAAGGTGCAGACCTTTGAGAATCTAGTTACTTTATTTTTTTGGATCTGATGGAATCCAGAATGCATGGCATCACATGGGAGTACATTGGGAAGTGCATGGTACCCACAGTGATGTACAATGGTGGTAAAGGGATTTATGAGTGCTGAAGGTGTGGGGGAATTGCACTTCATCAATGGCATCATGAATTCACAGATGTTCTGCAAAATCTTAAAAGAGAAGATGCCACCCTCTCTCCCCACCCTGGGCGGTATGGCACATTTGTACCATGACAATGACATTAAACATTATTCCAAAGCCATTGCTGCATTCCTATGGATAAACAAGACAGTATGTCACCCAACCTCACCCCTATTTGAGCACCTGTGTGGTGCAAGTCGAGAATCACGCCCCATTAAACATCAGAGTACTCAAGGAGGTCATCCTCCCGGAGTGGAAAAGGATCGACGTAACAATATGTCATGAACTTGTACACTTGATGTCAAAAAGGGTCAGAGCAGTATTTAAAAGTTATGGAGGACTTTCTAAGTACTAAATTAAAATATTGCACACTATTTGAATTTATTCAAGGGTGTACTCATTTTTGCAACCCTTTACCTAAGCAAAGCTGCCTAATTGAATTATTTTACATATATTTGATAATATATCTTTAGATTTTGTTAAGTATATTTTTAATACATTTCAGTTTCAGTCTTTGCATGAATTGGAATAGTAATCATTTAGAAATAGAAATATATCTATGTTCAGAGGGGGTGTACTCATTTATGCTGCTTACTGTATCTAAAAATTAAGATCTAGCATTGGGTTACAGAGACCAGGCAACAACTGAGGACACCTATAGGTCATACTTGTCATCGCAATTAAATTTTCATGAAATTTCCAGCAGATTGCAGCAGATGCCCCTAATGCATGACACACAGCAGTCTTTTTTAAATTTGTTCAATTCTGCTTTTTACTGAAGTGAAGGTAAAAAAAAAAAAAAAAAGGCTTATTTTATTTAAAAATTAAGGGTGAAATTTGAGGTAAATGAGGTCTGAATACCATACCCCCACTCCCCCCCCCGCCATAGGAAAAAATAAATAAAACAAAATAATAATAACTATGAAAGTAGTTACAGTAAGTGGTGTGAGATGAAAAAAATGTGTCAATAAATGTGTTATTACATTTATTGCAAACATAGGTGTTACACAAAGACTGTTCTGGTAAATTTTGAGTGGGATCAAAAAAATTGTTAACCAATATGAACAGAACACAAGGTTAATAACCGGATTTCCTCTTACTTCCCCTAAACAGATGCTACTTGTTCGCACTCATCCTCAACCTAACCCGAGATGCGTATGAAATCCATCTGCTAATGGAGAGAGAGTCCCGCAACACTTCATCTAAAAGCTTTAATTCCAGTCCGTCCCCTCTCACTCCGACCCCAGAGGACAGAGAGTTCCCTCTGACCCCCTCTCCATCTTCAGCCCTGTCTCCGCTACCACCCCTCCCTCTGATTTCAGACAGGCTCAACACGCACTTCTGCCTCCTGGTCACGGTGCTGCGCAACAACCCTCCGCTCCTCTTGGACCTCCTGAAGAACCTGTGCGATGTGTTCATTCCACTGGACCGGCTGGGACTGTACCCAACGGGGCCAGGCTTTGTAGGAGCCTGCGGTCTCACCTCCTCCATCCTGTCAATTCTCACCATAGTTCACCCCTGGCTCAAACTCAAGCCCTGAATGACATGAGTAAAACTACACTTCCTGTTTGTGTATATATAACAAGACCCTCTTTGAGGGTGTGTAGATAGTGGAAAGGAGAACGTTGTGCTTCTTCATTCCAGATTAATTGCACATTCGGCAAAACCTTCTTTTCTTCATGTGTGAAAGTGTTAAAAAGCAAACAAAATATTAAGTTAAACTTTAACCCTGTTTAATGTACAAGGATCTTCTTAAATCTGTATTTGTGTTGGAGACGGTTTCTTATATTGCTACAGTTGTGATCCTCTGAATTAAGTTACAAAATTAATTTCAATACTGGTATTTGTGAAGTTATTTAACACATTTTTTACCCAAGAAATATTTTGAAAAATTATATACCGATTTCCTTAATGAGTTATCAACTGGAAACTGTAGTCACGGCTAATGGAAATAATTCTAAGCTTTTTGAAATGCCCTTGAAGAGTCCCTTTTATCTCATAACTGAATCAAAGCAACATCAATCTGCCATCTAATGTCTTTCATTTAACATAACCATATTTTGGGACTGCATGATAGGGAGGTTTTTATTTTCGAATGTTAAAGATATGCATCACTGGGGTTACCCGAATTGTGACATGTTGGAGCTGTGAAACTTTTGAAATAAATAATGCCTTGAATTTTAGTGATAAGAACCAGAATGAGATTTTTTTGCCAAGTATGCTTACACACACACATGGAATTTGTCTTGGTGACAGAAGCTTCCAGTGCACAGTGAAAAACCAGACAGATAATAAAATATATATAGAAATACACAATAAGACAGAAAAATAACATGTACAAATATGCTATATATGCAGATATACAGTTTAGTGCAAGGGAATGTAAATCGTAGAAAAGTTAGGGTATGTTAAATATAAATATGAGTGAATTGTATATTGCACAGTGGTGAGTCCTTGGGTTCAGTTTTAACTGTTCATGTGGTGGATAGCCTGTGGAAAAACTGCTGTTGTGCCTGGCTGTTCTGGTGCTCAGTGCTGTGCAGCGCTGGCCAGAAGACAGCAGTTCAAAGAGGCAGGGGCGTCTCTAAACATCAGGGGCTAGTATTCAACCATAAGCTATGAATGCATAGAAATACAAATTATGTGCATTATAGTTTGTTGAACACATAGGAGGGGCACTTCTAGACCACTAGCCTTTCATAAATCACAATGAAGTACAATGAGTAATTAAGTAAAATGCTTCATGTGAGAAGTTTTTAAAAAGAACAGCAGCAAAACGTTTGATTTTAATGGGTTTGGGAACAGGATTTCTACATTTTCTTGTGTAGCTTGAATGTATATATGGGATACAATGCATGTCTAGACATTTACATGACCTCACTAGCTGAAGTTTCTCACAATCGCCTTTTAAAAAAAAGTAGCTTGCTGTGACCGTACCATGGTATTTTGATGTAAACTATGTTATTTAAATGATACTCTAAAATCTTACGTATTTTAGTACTCTGACTTATTTTCCATAGTCTAAGCATCTGTAACATTTTGAATTTGACAGAGATTTTTGTTAATTTTAATGTGATATATGAAATCAAACTAAATGTAAATAACACCTTAATTCTATTAGATTAATTTTTTTTTCTCCTTTTTTTTTCCTCCCCAATTTGGAATCCCAAATTTCCAATTCGCTCTTAAGTCCTCGTGGTGGCGTTGTGACTCGCCTCAGTTTGGGTGGCAGAGGACGAATCTCAGTTGCCTCCGCATCTGAGACCATCAATCCGCACATCTTATCACGTGGCTTGTTGAGTGCGTTACCGCGGAGACATAGCGCGTGAGGAGGCTTCACGCTATTCTCCGCGGCATCCACGCACAACTCACCACGCGCCCCACTGAGAACGAGAACCACATTATAGCGACCACAAGGAGGTTACCCCATGTGACTCTACCCTCCCTAGCAACCGGGCCAATTTGGTTGCTTAGGACAGTGTTTCCCAACCACTGTGCCGTGGCACACTAGTGTGCAGTGAAAGATTGTCAGGTGTGCCGTGGAATATTATCAAATTCCACAAAATAAATAAATGCATGAAAAAATAAATAATTTCAGGGATCCAAACTCCTCACCTTTTGGAGAAATTCACCATTTTGAAACAATAATCGGTCACTTTTGTGATTGTGAAGAGCAATGATTAATGTACAAAAGTGACACATTTATACGCATTAAGGGTCTTTCACATGACTCGTGTCAGCGCTACAGAATACATTGAAGTCTATGAAGTGACGTCACTTTACACCAAAGTGTTTATCAGACACACGTTTTTGCTTCACCAATAATGTCTTTGAGAGTACTAAGCAACAAGAAATATTTAAAAACTGTCCAAATTTGTGAAGAGACATTGAATGTCTTAGAATTTCTTTTAATTAAATATTACCTTATCGTTTATGAATATCAGAGACCCCAGTTATTGAATTATTTTAAATTCACCAAGAAAACACTTAGACCTAAACATAAACAAGTCACTTTATTACTTTCTGCTATTAAAGCAACTGCAAGCTTTTTCTCTCTTCCAAATACATGTTTTCAATGTTTATTGTGCACACCTCCCAGCTTTTTTACGTGGCAAACTCATAAAATCGCCCCTCTGTGATGCTTTTTGCATCGCTTGTCATGTGGAGGGCAATGCGGCACTTGACGCTGGCGTTGAACGGAGCGTTGACGCCTCGACTCAACTCATGTGAAATGCGCTTTACAATGACGAAAGAACATGATTGAAACTCTAAATTATTATTATTTGTCTATTATTGTGGTCTTTTCTGATAAAAGCCATGCTCAGCAGTTTAAATAGGCTACTGTATGAAAATGATACCGTAGATCTGCTTTGAGTTTATAATTCATATACTGAAGTCAGTAGATTTGTAGCCATGCAAGTTTGAATAAAGGAGAAGGTAAGGACATTATTGAAACGCACTATTATTAGACTATTATTGTTGTCTTTTTGGATGAAAAATAATGCTCAGACTGAAGGAAGACTATAGATCTGCTTTGTTCTTTTAATGCTTAAACACTATATAGTCTCTTGGTAGATTTCGGTCATGAACGACTCAAAATGATTCACTGACTCACTCATAGCACATAAGACGCTCATCTGTCGCCACCTAGTGACACTTCCAGAAGGGGTCACTGAACTAATAAATTAATTAAATTGAACAAATTTGTGAAACCGAAGCAAGCCTCACCAAAATACTCTTAATTTTTGCAGCTAATTCTGCACAATTGTAAACTTGAATAAACTTCAATAACTAAAAATATCCCCAGAAAAAATGTTCGTGGACCAGTGATTGTCTTACCTTTTTCGCCCCTCATGAGTTTGTATCCCTGTAATTTGTTGTGGCATTGCAAGAACAAATCTACAAATTAGAAAAGAAGCAAATTTGTTGTTTTTTCATTAACCATTTAGCGCTCTTGCCACCTGTGACCTCACACATCGTAGCCTACCTATGTGACTTTTTTTTTTTTTTTTTCGCATTGCCGAATTTCAATCATTACAAGTGAACACCCTACTAAGATGGACAGAAAACATGGACAAGTTCTTGAAAAGGAAAAATATTGACAATGGTTAGCCTATGTGGGATAGTGGTGTGCCGTAGATTGTTTTAGTCGTTAAAAGTGTGCCTTGGCAGAAAAAAGGTTGGGAAACACTGGTTTATAGTAAGTGCTTTTCCAACTGTACTCACAGAAATGTTGAAATCTTTCCATTGTTTTGACTTGTTGTTGGGCTCCATCCTATGACATTAGTTATCCGGTCTTTTCCACATGTGCACACTTCATCAGCCTGTAAGAAAAACTGCCGCTTATGCGTTTACATGGCCACATAAACCATGTTCTCTGGGAGAAACCTGTGTGTGTTACCACTCAATCTCTTACTCGCTTTCTGAAAAACCCTGGAATAAACCGTTTCTTAAGTCATGTAAACAGTCCATGATTTAAAGACCACAAGGAAAATACTGTTTCTTTTTTATCCATTCTTATGATCCATTCTGTCATTCATGTTTTGTCAGAATTTACGACAGTTGGAAGTGTTCCTTCTTCTGCAGTCTTCACATCTTCCCCTTCTACATTCTTCTGAGCGAACGGTGTCCGAAATCATTCTGTACTGGGAAAAAAACATTAAAGTGAGTGTGTTGACACCTCTTCTGTGGTCACGACTTCCAGGTGCCTTTGTCAGAGCCTTTAAAGTGTCATGAAAACCCCTCAGCATCAGTCATTCACACCTAAGACTCATGAAATGGGTGTGAAAATATGTAGAAAGACGAGATGGTAGTGGATGGGAAGGGGGAGAAGGGAGGGGGGTCAAGCACAACAATTCACTTCCAGGTTTAACCTGGAAGTGATAAGCATCAACATGTGAATGGACACAAAAGCGAAACAGTTTTGGTGTGAACAAAACTCAGCACAGAAGTGTGAACATTTGAAGATTGAAGACGATATAAGAGTTCACAAATCAAAGATTTGGATATTATGTTTAAACTTTTGGGAATGAAGTGAAAACTGCAGAGTATTCCAACTTCGCTGACATGATGAAGGAGCACCGGTAAACCCTGTTGGTCTAAATCCTTTCGCACAATGTAAAGGATAACAAAAAGAGAGCTGACGTGAATTTGAGTATTCATTTTTCATCATTGTCTTCTGTTTTTGAACAAGCCGTCATGTTATCTGGTCTATAATAAGACATACGCAGAACACGTGATGAAATATGTGGGTCCAAACAAATGGCCACTTCATGTTTGGAGTGCAAGTAGCAGAACTTTAATGACTCTTTAAGCTCACAAACAAAAACCTAAATGTATTTAATTATCCTAAATTTTAAGTGTACTTGAAATTTAGAACAACCACTAGTCCTATGTAACATTTTTGCTTTATTGTGTGTTATTATTTAATAAATGTTTAGTTGTGATCCATCCTTTGTGTCACTTGTGTACAATTTAGAAATTTGTAAAAGAGCACACAGACTTTTTCACTTTATAATGTTGAGCAAAATAAAGAGACTCCTACCATAATACTGCTACATAGCCTAATACTGCAAACCAGCTCATTTTATTTCTTATTTAACTTTAATATAACTAATGTAACTTTATTGTATTCTTTAGGTTGTTTCAAATAGTCAAAAATACTCCCACTTCCTTCTGACCAGAAAGGTGCAGGAAAGTTTCTTCCTGACAGGGGAAAGAGAACAGCCTGAACAGAAAGTTTTGACACCTCTGTTGCGTTCACTATACTTACGTTTCTTGAGACAAAGAAAATATAGAAAATATAAGTATATATAGAAATACACAATAAGCCTATATATATATATATATATATATATATATATATATATATATATATATATATATATATATACACTATATTGCCAAAAGTATTCGCTCACCCATCCAAATAATTGAATTCAGGTGTTCCAATCACTTCCATGGCCACAGGTGTATAAAATGAAGCACCTAGGCATGCAGACTGCTTCTACAAACATTTGTGAAAGAATGGGCCGCTCTCAGGAGCTCAGTGGAATCCAGCATGGTACTGTGATAGGATGCCACCTGTGCAACAAGTCCAGTCGTGAAATTTCCTCGCTACTAAATATTCCACAGTCAACTGTCAGTGGTATTATAACAAAGTGGAAGCGATTGGGAATGACAGCAACTCAGCCACGAAGTGGTAGGCCACGTAAAATGACAGAGCAGGGTCAGCGGATGCTGAGGCGCATAGTGCGCAGAGGTCGCCAACTTTCTGCAGAGTCAATCGCTACAGACCTCCAAAGTTCATGTGGCCTTCAGATTAGCTCAAGAACAGTGCGTAGAGAGCTTCATGGAATGGGTTTCCATGGCTGAGCAGCTGCATCCAAGCCATACATCACCAAGTGCAATGCAAAGCGTCGGATGCAGCGGTGTAAAGCACGCCGCCACTGGACTCTAGAGCAGTAGAGACGCGTTCTCTGGAGTGACGAATCACGCTTCTCCATCTGGCAATCTAGGAGAACGGTACTTGTCTGACTGCATTGTGCCAATTGTGAAGTTTGGTGGAGGGGGGATTATGGTGTGGGGTTGTTTTTCAGGAGCTGGGCTTGGCCCCTTAGTTCCAGTGAAAGGAACTCTGAATGCTTCAGCATACCAAGAGATTTTGGACAATTCCATGCTCCCAACTTTGTGGGAACAGTTTGGGGATGGCCCCTTCCTGTTCCAACATGACTGCGCACCAGTGCACAAAGCAAGGTCCATAAAGACATGGATGAGCGAGTTTGGTGTGGAAGAACTTGACTGGCCTGCACAGAGTCCTGACCTCAACCCAATAGAGCACCTTTGGGATGAATTAGAGCGAAGACTGCGAGCCAGGCCTTCTCATCCAACATCAGTGTCTGACCTCACAAATGCGCTTCTGGAAGAATGGTCAAAAATTCCCATAAACACACTCCTAAACCTTGTGGAAAGCCTTCCCAGAAGAGTTGAAGCTGTTATAGCTGCAAAGGGTGGGCCGACGTCATATTAAACCCTATGGATTAAGAATGGGATGTCACTTAAGTTCATATGCGTCTAAAGGCAGATGAGCGAATACTTTTGGCAATATAGTGTATATAGGGGGCAGTGGGAGCTCAGCGGTTAAGGCTCTGGGTTACTGATCAAAAGGTCGGGGGTTCAAGCCCCAGTACCACCAAGATGCCACTGTTGGGCCCTTGAGCAAGGCCCTTGACCCTATCTGCTCCAGGGGCACTGTATCATGGCTGACCCTGCACTCTGACCCCAGCCTAGCTGTGATATGTGAAAAAGAAGAATTTCACTGTATATGTGCAAATGTATAATGTGTGATAAATAAAGAAAATTATTTAAAAAAAAAAGAATTATATATATACATACACACGTACGTACAAATACAGATCTGTTATACACAGATAGTGCAAGGGAATGTAACGGTAGGATATGTTGGATAAATATAAATAGACTAAGCTGTGTATTGCACATAGTTATTGCTCAAGGGGCAATTTAACTGTTCATGAGATGGATAGCCTGAGGGAAAAAACTGTTCCTGCCTGACGGTTCTGGTGCTCAGTGCTCTGTAGTGCCGGCCAGAAGGCTACAGTTAAAAAAGGTAGTGGGCTAGATGAGTGGGGTCCAATGTAAATTACTTACTCAATTTACATTTCAAAAAATCAATTTCACTCAAAACATTTAGCAAAATATAATTTATCATCCTTATAGGTATAGATCACCCCAAAATGAAAATGTAGTTCTTGTTTCCTCACCCTGTGTTGTTATAACCCTATATGACTTTCTTTCTTGTTCTGAACACAAAGGGAGAAATTGTGAAATAATCTTGTGATCAGTGATGTCATACAATGGCAGTTTATGGTGACCACATCTTCAAGCTTCAAAAGAACGCAAAAGTATAATTCAGATGTCTAATAAATTATTCCACGAGACTCATGATTGTTATGAAAGCATCCGATAAGGTTTGGTGAACCTTAAAAAAACGAAATCTAATGTATTATAAGGGAAAATATTCACTGACCGTTGATCTCCTGTGCATGTTCATGAATGAACATGAACATGCCATAGAATGTTCATAAGAAAGTCATATTGAGTTGTAACAACACAGGGGTGAGTAAACAGTGATTGAATTTTCATTTTTGTGTGAACTAATCCTTTAACAGAACATTACATACCCGTATAATTCCAATGATGTTTAAACCCTCAAAAAGCATGTCTTTATTGTCTTATTCTTACTTTTATCATTTTTTTAAATAGTTCCTCCACTTCTTGCCCCTCCTCCATTCTATTTTTTTCTCTAAATTATTTCCCTATTATTTATTTATTTATAAAAAGCCTTATTCTTGAGTATGCCATACTTTCTAACAACACATTATTTCTGCTATAGGAAAAAGAACACCCTAATGTCTGTGTGTTTTCCTAGATGTCAACTACAGCTTTGTTTTCAAAGAGTCAGTTTTGAACTCACACACAAAGTTATCACTTTAAAATGTGAGATTGTGAAGAGATTGTGACAAAATAAAATCACAATTACACTAAATTAAATAACACTAACAGAACGGTGATCAATGTCATTTTATTTTCATAGTTGTTCATTAAATTCTTTAAAATAGTTAAACACACACTCAGATCCTATGTGTTTGAAGGATGTCTGTCTGGCATGGGGTGGGGGACAGTCTGGAAGCATCTGTGTTGACACCTTTTCATTCTTTTCATTTCAGAAACCTTTTTAACTTCCTGGGACACCCCCCACAGGTTTACTTCTGAGTCATGCAAAATCAGTTTTGGACTGGGTCACTGAATGTATTTGGCATCGTGCTATAGTGTCAAACTCTCTCAAAGGTTTCCCCTTTAAGATTTTAACCAGATTATAACAAACAAACATATAATTCTGCTCTGCTAATTAATAAAAAATGGGAAAATGGCATCCAATCATGATGGTAAGTGTTTATAAAATGATTGATTTGTAATGTATTTTCGATGTCGTAGTTACACTTATGATTACTTTTTCACTGCCAGCATTTGCTCCTTTAGTTCTAAGCTATACCAAGAATAATTCTGGGCAAATAATGATAACAGAACCCCAGCATTCGTAATAAAAGCCTGTGGTGGCGGGGGCGTGGTCGAGCATTCGTCCGGAGAGAGAGAAAGCAGTAAGGGTGCATTCACCTGAGCCAGATAATGATTAACACCTGTTTCCAACCCTGTTTCCAATTATAGTGAGCTTGGGGAGAGCGGCATAAAAGGGACCACACCAGCACCAAGGGTCAGAGAGAGAGTCAGGGAACAAGAGTCCTGCTATGAATCTAATGTGTAATTGTGAAGCTGATGTGTAGTTGTGAAGCTGATGATTTATTGTGAAGCTGTAAGCCCAGAAAGTTGCCAATTAAAAAGCCTTACCTGTGACTGGAGAGACCCGGTTCCCTGTGTCCTCCTTCCTTCTTGCTGTGAAGTTTGTTACACTGGTGCCAAAACCCGGGATCAAGTTGGAGGAAGTACGCCCCATGGAGTCCTCCCAGTTGGCAGAAATCCTCAAATCCCTCGCTGGCCTACACCAGACCCACCAACAATCCCTGCTTGAGCTTAGGCAAGATCAAGATCGCCGGTTCTTCGAGATCCTTTGAGCTCAAGCAGAGGACTGGCATGCGAACTGGAGCCTCCTCAGCCAGGAGAAAGCCCCGGCCGTGACCCCGGACACCACATCCTCCATGCCCCTGCCCACGCTCTTGAAGATGGGGGTGGAAGATGATTCAGAAGCATTCCTGGACCTCTTTGAGTGCTCCGTGGTGATCTGGGGCTGGCCGCGCGCCCATTGGATGGCCAGACTCATTCCGTTGCTGTCCAGGGAAGCCCAGCTCACAGCTCAACAAATGCCAGCAGCTAGCCTCCTGGCTTATGATGACCTGAAGAAGTCCATCCTGCAGCGGGTTGGCCGCAGTCCAGAGCGACATCGAGGGAGTGATCGACCAGGTGGTGCTGGAGCAGCTAATCCATCGACTACCAAAAGGAACGGCAGAATGAGTCCAGTGCCACCATCCGGCGTCGCTGGAGGAAGCTGTCCAATTGGCGGGGGACCATATGGCAGCGTACCTGAGGGCAGAAGAGCCCTCCTACTCTCTCTCCCCTCCCCCTATGTTTTCCCTGTTCTCTTCTCCCTCCCCCCACCCCTCTCACTCCACGGAGGCATTGAGTCCCACTGCCGAAGTCGGCTTCCCATTCATGGGGGTTTGTTCCCCCCACGACTGCACTGCCCCACCCCCTCAGGTGGATGTGCCCACCGACAACATAGCGTCTGGGCCAGCCTGCTGGAGTTGCGGGGATCCGGGGCACTTCCGGGATCAATGCCCTGTGATGGAGCTGGGGACTGTGGTCCGGATCCCTGACACTCCACAGGCTGCCCCCGATCGGGCCGGAGCATACAGGATACCGGTAAGTGTCAAGGGGAGTACTCACCAAGCCTTGGTGAACACGGGTTGTAACCAAACCACTATTCACCAACGCTTTGTTCAACACGAGGCTTTGGGGAGAGCGGCATAAAAGGGACCATGCCAGTGCCAAGGGTCAGAGAGAGAGTCAGGGAACAAGAGTCAGAGAATCAGAATCAGAATGAGCTTTATTGCCAACACATACAAGGAATTTGTCTTGGTGACAGGAGCTTCCAGTGTACAACAATACAAAAGCAATACAAAATCAGCAGCAAGACATAGATAATAATAAAAAATTTAAAATAATTATACACAATCGTACAGACACACACATACATACATAGACACATACACATGGGTAGTGCAAATCTAATACAATCTGTTATGTACAGTGTAAATACAAATCTGTTATGTACAGTGCAAATGTTTTTTTTTTCAGAGGAATGAAATGGCAGAAGAGGTTGGATGTGTTGGATAAATATAAGAAAGACTAAACTGTGTATTGCACATAGTTATTGCTCAATGGGGCAATTTAACTGTTCATGAGATGGATAGCCTGAGGGGAAAAAACTGTTCCTGTGCCTGACAGTTCTGGTGCTTAGAGCTCTGAAGCGTCGGCCAGAAGGCAACAGTTCAAAAAGGTAGTGGGCAGGGTGAGTGGGGTCCAGAGTGATTTTTCCAGCCTTTTTCCTCACTCTGGAAGTGTATAGTTCTTTAAGGGGGGGCAGGGGGCAACCAATAATCCTCTCAGCAGTCCGAACTGTCCTTTGTAGTCTTCTGATGTCTGATTTCGTAGCTGAACCAAACCAGACAGTTATTGAAGTGCAGAGGACAGACTCAATGACTGCTGAGTAGAACTGTATCAGCAGCGCCTGTGGCAGGCTGAATTTCCTCAGCTGGCAAAGGAAGTACAACCTCTGCTGTGCCTTTTTCACAATGGAGTCAATGTGGGTCTCCCACTTCAGGTCCTGTGAGATGGTAGTGCCCAGGAACCTGAATGACTCCACTGCTGCCAAAGTGCTGTTTAGAATGGTGAGGGGGGTCAGTGTTGGGGTGTTCCTCCTAAAGTCCACAATCATCTCCACCATTTTGAACATGTTCAGCTCAAGGTTGTTTTGACTGCACCAGACAGCCAGCTGTTTAACCTCCCTTCTGTATGCAGACTCATCGTCATCTCGGATGAGGCCGATGACAGTGGTGTCATCTGCAAACTTCAGGAGCTTGACAGAGGGGTCCTTGGCGATGCAGTCATTGGTGTAGAGGGAGAAGAGTAGTGGGGAGAGCACACATCCCTGAGAGGCACCAGTGCTGATTGTACAGGTGCTGGAAGTGAGTTTCCACTGTCTCACAAGCTGCTGCCTGTCCGTCAGAAAGCTGGTAATCCACTGACAGATAGACATGGGAACAAAGAGTTGGTGTAATTTATTCTGGAGTATAGCTGGGATGATGGTGTTGAAAGCCGAACTGAAGTCCACAAAAAGGATCCTTGCATATGTCCCTGGTCTGTCCAGATGTTGCAGGATATGATGCAATCCCATGTTGACTGCATCATCCACAGACCTGTTTGCTCAATAAGCAAATTGAAGGGGATCTAGAAAGGGTCCAGTGATGTTCTTCAGGTGGGCCAACACCAGTCTCTCGAATGATTTCATGACCACAGACGTCAGGGTGACAGGTCTGTAGTCATTAAGTCCTGTGATTTTTGGTGGATGGAGATGATAGTGGAGCATTTGAAGCAGCATGGGACTTCACACTGCTCCAGTGATCTATTGAAGATCTGTGTGAAAATGGGGGCCAGCTTGTTAGCACAGGATCTAAGACATGCAGGTGAAATGCCATCTGGGCCCTGTGCTTTCCTTATCCTTTGTTGTCGAAAGACGCGGCTCACATCATCTTCACAGATCTTAAGTGCAGGTTGAGTAGCAGGAGGGGGGAGGAGGGGGGTTGCAGGAGGTGTTGGTGTTTGTGTGAAGTGAAGGTCAGAGTGGGTGTGGGGTGTGAGATTGGGCCTTTCAAATCTACAGCAGAACACATTCAGGTCGTCAGCCAGTTGTTGGTCCACCACAGGGTTGGGGGCAAGAGTCCTGTAATTCGTAAGTTGTTTCATGCCACTCCACACTGATGCAGGGTCGAGTATCTCCTTTTAGCCACTCTGATTCCCTTATTCAGTGTGTTCCTGGCCTGATTGTACAAGACTTTATCCCCAACTCTGTAAGCATCCTCTTTGGCCTGACGAAGCTGCCTGATTTATGCTGTAAACCATGGTTTGTCGTTGTTTAATGTTAAATAAGTCCTAGTAGGAATGCACATATCCTCACAAAAACTGATATATGATGTAACAGTTTCTGTGAGCTCGTCCAGATTGGTGTCTGCAGCCTCAAAAACACTCCAATCAGTGCAGTCAAAGCAGGCTTGTAGTTCCAGCTCTGCTTCGTTGATCCATCTCTTTATAGTCCTTAATACAGGCTTAGCAGATTTTAATTTCTGTCTGTAGGTTGGAAGAAGATGAACCAGACAGTGATCAGATAGTCCCAAAGCTGCTCTAGGAACAGAGCGATATGCATCCTTTATTGTTGTGTAGCAATGATCCAGTATATTTCTGTCTCTGGTTGGGCAGGTAATGTGCTGTTTGTATTTGGGCAGTTCACGTGTGAGGTTTGCTTTGTTAAAATCCCCAAGAATAATAATAACTGAGTCCGGGTATTGTTGTTCCGTGTCTGTGATTTGATCAGCCAGCTGTTGCAGCGTGGCATTCAAACACACGTTTGGCGCGATATATACACTCACCAGAATAAACGAGGAAAACTCCCGTGGTGAGTAGAAAGGCTTACAGTTAATAAAGAGCGCTTCCAAATTAGGACAGCACATATTCTTTAATGTTGTTACACCTGTACACCAACTTTCATTGATGTAAAAGCATGTTTCACCGCCTCTTGTTTTCCCCATTAACTCCGCGATGCGATCTGCTCTGAACAGCTGAAAGCCCGGCAGATGTTACGCGCTGTCCGGAATAGCTTCACTCGGCCAGGTTTCTGAAGGCAGCAGAGTTTGAAAAGTCCTTGTTTGTGCAGGTGAGGAGATGAAGTTCGTCCGTTTTGTTAGGGAGAGAGCGGAGATTCGCAAGATGAATGCTCGGCAGCGCTGTTCGAAAGCCCCGCCGACGGAGTTTGACCAGCGCACCTGCTCGTCTCCCTCGCCTGCGTCTCATAGCGCGTTTAAACAACACAGCCGCGCCTCCGACTAAAATGTCAAACAAAACGTCCGAATATTCAAAATCCAGAAAAGATTGACTGGTGTATGCTGTCGAATGTTCAGCAGTTCGTCTCTGGTAAAACTGACTGAAAAAAGATTACTAAACACAGGAAAAACAAACAAAAATAACAAAACAATAGAAGCGCTCCACACCGAGGCGGCCATCCGCGCCGCCATCATGATGTTTCCTGCTGTTCTGCTGTTCTGCTGATGAGTAACTGTGATGCTGATGTGTAATTATGAAGCTGATGTGTAGTTGTGAAGCTGATGATTTATTGTGAAGCTGTAAGCCCAGAATTAAAAAGCCTTACCTGTGACTGGAGAGACCCGGTTCCCTGTGTCCTCCTTCCCTCTTGCTGTGAAGTTTGTTACAAGGCTAAATTTAGAACTTTAACCTTTAAACTGTTTTGTGCATGTTTTTTTGTTTTTTTTCTCAGAACATCTGACAGATCTTGATCTTGGAATTGCACCACCTGGATTAGACCATAGCGAGGTTAGACCTAACAGGACAGACGTTTCTCCAGAACTTTTACCGTCCACCCAAGAATTGGTTGCAGTTACAGAGGCACAGCCCGCACCCAATGGGCCTGACAGAAGATGTGATGATTGCAGTGACTGCTCTCTACCACCGGTCCTGAAACACACAAGATTAACTCATTAAATGTATCTGTTGGTGAATAACATTTCTCACATTGGACTTGAACACTTCAAATCCTTGTTTTCGCAATATAAGAGTAAAGTTACAAATCTTGGTTAATTTTTGATTGTTCATCAATACACACTTTAAGGTGAAAGTTTGATTGCCAACCTGGACGTCCTGTATTTTGGAAGAATCTTTTAAGTGAAATGGTGTGACCACTGTCTATGATTGCTTGTGTCTTTCAGAGGTTCTGTGGAAGGTTTAAAATTTCTAATCCTACGCATTTGCTTACAGGCTATAGTTATTTTTTTTCCACTTCAAAGTAAAAAAAACAAAAAACAACAACTTTAGAATCAATATTTTTATTTGAGGATCTTTAAAACAGCCCTTGTTTTAAAAAAAAACCAAATATGTCTAAATATGTATACTTCCCTACTTTAGTATGCCAAAAGCAGTGTCAAAAGAGTAGTGTGTCCAAATCCTCAGTATTCATAAAAAAGTAAGTGAGAACCCAATGACCTACTACATCCTGTGAGATTCTGAAGTGCTCATCTACTGGACCCTTTACTATCCTATAATGTCACGAGAGCTGAGGTGACATTTAAAATGCTGAATTTACAAAAAAAAACTCAGCTCTTTTCAACCGAAATTTCTGTATATACGTTCCAAGTAATTTGTTTCCTTTGGTTAAATTGCACTAAGCTGTTTATTGCAGATAATTATTGTTAAATTGTACTTGTTTATAAAACCAGAGTAGAAGGATTTTCGTGGTTGTTGTTACATATATTCGGGTAATGGGACAATACCCACATTCCCGGATAAAGTATGTCAGAGAATGTATTTACACTATTGTGATAAGTTCCTGCTTAACTTAAATGAGGAAGCAGCGAGCCAGGTAAATTCTCCGTATTTATTCAGTCTCTTTATACACTTTTCAGTGTTCAAAATAAAGGTTTGCTTTCAGCACAACAAAACGAACACACACAATATGGCTTTGTGCATCGCTCTCTCTCCCGTCCGGCAGTATGGACTGTCCTTATATCTCTCTCCAGCACTCACTGCAACACAAAACAGCTGTTAGGGATAATTTCCCACAGGTGTCAATCCTTACCGCTCTTCCTCTCCCGCCCTCGATCTCCACAGACTTCGCTCGGCCACACCCCATCTCCACAACTATTTACATACCAAAAGAACATAGAGAACAATGGGTCTAAAAGGCACTTTTTATTTTTTTTTCTTCCAAAACACTAAATAGCAACAACTAATACAGCACTTTCCTTATCTCTTGTTTGTCACAATGCACTACAAAACTTTCCTGATTTATGAGGTCATTATGTGCAATATCTAAAAGTTAAATTTTGAGGTAATATGATCTATCATTTCATAACTTTTTTTTCTCTCTCCCCTTTCTCCCCAGTTTGGAATGCCCAGTTCCCAATTCCTCTAGGTTCTTGTGGTGGCATAGTGACTCATCTCAATCTGGGTGGTGGAGGACGAATCTCAGTTGCCTCCGCAACTGAGATGGTCAATCCGTGCATCATGTGGCTTATTGAGCACGTTACCGTGGAGACATAGCACGCGTGGAGGCTTTACGCTATTCTCCGCAGCATCCACACACAACTCACCATGGGCCCCACCAAGAGCGAGAACCACATTATGGCAACCACGAGGAGGTTACCCCATGTGACTCTACCCTCCCTAGCTACTGGGCCAATTTGGTTGCTTAGGAGACCGGGCTGGAGTCACTCAGCACGCCCTGGATTCGAACTTGTGACTCCAGGGCTGGTAGTCAGCGTCTTTACTCACTGAGCTACCCAGGCCCCCATTTAATAACTTAATAATGCACATTTATGTATCCCCTGAGATTTTCACATTCGTTTTTTGAAATAAGTTTTTGTTTTGTTTAAGGTGATTAACACTTTTTCAATAACTGTCCAGTAAGTGAAGGGATAGTATTTGGGGGAAAAAAGCTCCCTTGTTGCAGGGGCTTAATTTGTTTATATGTAGAATATTTAAGATTTTATGAAATGCCAAATATGATTGAAATTAACAAGAAATGATTAACCCTTTTCTAAACTGGTTATTTTGAAAAAGCATTCTTTTAATGTGTTACTCAAAAAAGCATCCTGCTATCTCAAAAGTATTGGAATAAGTTGACAAATTTTGCACTAGAACTATTGTGCATTTACCTTCACTAGGCTTGGGATTGTTGCCATATACATGTATCAATAATCGGAAGATTTTCCAGATGATAATCGATATATATCAGGATTTTTTCAGATATAAATAGGGCTGCTTGATGCACAGTTGTCTTTGTCTTTTCAAACATATTTCTCAAAACAACTGTATTACCCTGGTGTGAGCACCAGAGTAAATTAAAGGGGGTCGCACACCGGATGTGTCTGGCTGACGAAATGGTGCTTTCTAAAATTTGAAATAATTATTTTCTACGCACACTTTGTGTCTGTCGGCAGCGCTCAGCTACGTCTCCGGAGGTGCTCAAAATTCAATTTGCATAGTTTTCCATTAAATTCAACCCAAATCATTATCAAAGGACAAAGATTATTTACTCTTTGTGTCTTTCATTTAGCCTTCACAATTTATTTTCAGTTACAATTATGTTTTTTTTTTTTTTTTTTTTGTGGTTTGACAGCTTAAATGAAAGACCTATTCAAGGCTATATACAGAGTAATCTCACAATAAATGTCATCATTTCTAATCGTTTAGTTTGTGCAGTTACACCAGTTTCTTACACTAACCTGCAAACTCATCAACGTCATTTTGTTCACTCTTGAAGAAGTACAAAAACCTTTGTAATGTTTGTGTGTATGGTGACTAGATCCACAACTTAGACTGTGCCTTGACCTGCCCTTGACTGGCTTCAGTATATGTTATATCTGCCTCTTGTGGTCTCCCAATGCTATTACATCAGACAACATTAAACAGAAGGCCAACTAAGTAAATTGGAAAGCACGCAAATTAGGCTTCTAATTTAAATGTCCTCTAATGTTAATATATCAATGCCTCAAAAACGTATCGATAAAATAATGTGCCAATCAATAATCAATATATCAATATTTTATGACATGCCTAATCTACATTATATCACTATAAACACCCCACTTTTGCAATTACATTTGATGACGGTAGTGGTGCAGAAATTACACACTTCAGCTTTAAATTAAACTACTATAATTGTCTCAGAGTTTAACTTTATCCTAAACAGTTGAGCTTATAACTGACTAGCAGGTATTTTAAGTTGACCTAACGTTAATGTTAGTAGTTAGTACACACGTTCAAGTAAAGCTGCAAATGTAAATGAAGAGTTCACCACAACTTTGAGGTCAAGTGAAACCAGTCATTGAAATCTCTTACTAAATGGAACAAAACGAGATGCCGCTCCTATTAATACATCCACTAACATAGAGTTGCATTTTATTTAAAAATGATACATTAATTCACCATTGGATATGAACTCAAGTCATTCTGCTTTATGTATGTGTCTGACCCAAAGAGATGCAAGAACAATTAAAAAAGTGTGAATTCTTGAAATTTGCAGTAATCTGAAGGCCTATTGTTACCATTTTAGCATTCTGGTTCACTTCCGAAAGGGGAAGTATTTCACTAGCTAGTTATTTTATTATTTTATCAACACAACTGATAAAATACTGTACATCCATTCTCTCTCACTCCGTTTACACAGATGACTGTGTTGTGCCGGATATTGATGATGTTCAGAACGAGGACAAAACATTGATTCATGGATGCGATGTGTGCAGGGTTTCCAGAAAGCATTCTGAAAAACTGTTCAACAAGATGGACATTTAAATCACAACCAGGTTTCACAAAACATTGTCCGTGTTTCATAAACCAGATTTGATTTCTGAAAACACATTAGGCTTGCCGGGCAGTATACAATACCTTCACAGCACAGAGGAAACATTGAACACTATTGCTGACATATTCAATGATATGTACAACATGCAGTTGACTTTAGACATCCTGTCTACCATGGCACCAAGGATCACTAAGGATCAGAAGGATTTTGAAGAATTGATGCATGCAGAATTTCAAAGTCTTTCCAGAGATAAACAAAAGTTTAAAGTGCTATTTTTGGATTTGATTAACGCATCAAACAGATCTCATATCACCAATTAGCTAGAGATTGGATGTAGAGAGCACAGTGAAAATCTGCTTAGAAATAAGCTTCCATGGAGACCTGGATAACTGACCGTTGTTGCCCATAATAACTCACTGTAGAAAAATAAAAATACTCGAGGCACCCTGACACAGCCTTCTTGAGATCCTTAAAGGAGCCTCAAATATCCTGTTTATGCACTCATTAAAGTTCAAAATATTTCAAGATCCTCAAAGCTTTTTCTTCATGATGCGGTTACTGAAGGAATCCATGCCAGTCCTTCAGTTCTTATGTGAAGTAATAATATGATTCTCAGGGAACCGAAAGGGTTTCTGGAGGATCTTCAGAGGTATCCACCTGTGCCAGCTGAGGAACCCCAAATGGTGCCTTGAGTGTCTTTTAGGTTTTACATTGACAGTTTTTTCTTTTCTTTTTTTTTTTTGCAACATTCTGAACATTTTCTATTTTTTCTGCTTTCAGTAAAGCTGTTTTGGAACAAAATGTATGGTAAAAAGCGCTGTACAAATAAAAATTAATTGAGCTGAAACTGTACCATTTTGTCAGATTTCTAAGCAATGTCTGGTCATGCACTGAGGCGTGTATGCATTTGGTAAGGACTGTATGTTCCAATCCACCACCCAAGATTAGGCCATAACTAGACATTCTGGGCCCCCTGACTGAAATTGTTAACATTAGTTAATGCATTAGGTATCATGAACTCACAATAAACACTTTTACATCATTTACACAAAATGCAATTGTTCATTGTTAGTTCATATAACGTAAAATAAAATGTAGTATATGTTGAAATTAACATTAGATTACATTCCTTTAATGTCATTGTAACATGTACAATGAAATTTTGTGTGGTTTGAATCCAAACAGTAGTTTAAGAAAATATGCCATTCACGCACTATAAATAAATGCATTTAAGTACAAGAAATATATATATACACATGCACCTATGTACACATACAGTATATATATATATATATATATATATATATATGTATATATATATATATATATTCATGTACATACATATACAGCACATATTCACATATACTGTATATACACATACATCCATTTTATAGATATACCCTCACATACATACATTCACCCACATACATACTTTCACTCATGCATACATGTAAATTTTCTTTATGTAATTGTACTGAGGGAGGCTTTAGCTCTTGGAAAAAAGCTATTCCTCAATCTGTTTGTTCATCCGTGTAGTGGTGTCCTATAACGTCTTCCAGACGGTAGAAGCTCAAACAGGTAGACAGCAGACGGTCGGATAGCAAAATTAGGGAACACTTATGACTAATTTGAGCTATCCTTGCTAACGTGATTTTCGTGTGGGTCTTACCTTTAAATGCTTCTTTAAATTGTGTATCGGGTCCTTGGAAAATCACTGCATCTTCAAAAAAGGTAAATTACATTGACCTGTAATGTTGTTTCCCTTTTCTCCATTGAAGAGACAAGAATGTCAGAATTTCCACAAAAATTATAATAGTCTTCCAGTGGCCATTACGTTGAAACAGCCCTTTTAATAGTTTGACCTCGTTTGCCTGGAGAGCACAGTGTTGATGTGAGACAGATGTTATTTGTGCATGTGACAGTAAGTGGCGCCAGATTCACATGAGTCAAGAACCAGAAGAGATCTCCAGTGCGCATCTGATTGTATCTGTATTCTGTACTAAAGCAAGCAGCGGTCTTTATCATTTTATGTCAGGAGGATCTTGTGTTTTTTTATATATTGAAAATTGTAATCCTGCTAGTAATCCCAATTTTTACTAAATGTAACTGTAATCTGAATACATTGAGTTTTTATTTAACTTTAACGGATTACAGTTACACATTTTTGTATCCTGATTAGGTAACACCATTACAAGTATTCCGTTACTCCCCAAGCATGCACATATGTAGGCCTACATAATGGCCCCGTTTCCACCTGGTATTAAGATGCATTTCAGGTGATCCGATCACATGTGGTCAGCCCTAAATACAGGTCTAAAAGGGGTCTAAAATGTTTTGTGATCGGATCACAGAAACCACATACGAATGTGGTCAAAAACGCATGTGTCCACATCGCATTTGAGGTGTAAATGCTAGTCTGTCCTGTAAGCGTCCTAGCAGCAGTGAAGCACCACCCCTCCTCTGTCAATCAACCACTGCGCTAAAACAAGAGCTTAAACTTTGGCATTTATGAACAGCTTTAAAAGAAAATAACCGTCTGATCGGAAAATAAAAAAAACCGGATACATACACAATCACAGAGAGTTCACGGATCTTCTTTAGTGTGTCTGATATCAACACAGATGAGCAGCACCAACACCTAAATATCCTTTAATACAGGTAATCCACTAAAATAACAGATAATTCTGCTTAGATTAAATTTCTACTGCATCTAGGAGCAGTGGTGGATTAAGGCATGGGTGACATGGGCAGTTGCCCAGGGCGGCATCTTGTGGGGGGGGCAGCACCACTCCCCCGGTCAACAGCTTCGTTTATTGACATAAATCTAACATATTTTGCTTCTCAGAAAACATTTTAAATTGTTTTAAGGGTGTTTTTTATTTTTTTTATTTTTTTAAGAACAAATATTTAATACTGGAAATAAAATACAAATTATTACAATTCGTTGTGCAGCATTGTCTGATATCATCGGATTAATAAGATTTTATATTTGACTGGTATTTTTAATAAATAATAATAATAATAATAATAAAAAAAGCTGAACGGCAAATGTACTTTTCATAATGTTTTTATTATACTAGAATAGAGGTTTCACTGCGATGAGGGTCGGGATGAAGTGGAGCAGGCAGCACATTTGATGTGTATTTTATGCAGCTGTACAATACTGTTTCTGATGAGACATGTCTCTCCAGTGGTCCATTCGACTACTGAATGGTTCCAGCAGTGCCCGTCTTATACTGTCTGTTTTACAAGCCATATCATGTCAGTCAGAGTCAAGTGCGCATAACAGAAAATCTTTATTCAAATGCTCAGTACATGATTTCTGTAATAGCCACTGGGAACAGAAATATCACAAACTAAGAAAACTTCGCTCTCATTTTTAGTTACTGTATGTTCCTTCTCTATAATGACTCTATAATGACTTGGTCCTCCAAACGTAGTGCATCCCAAACCAATATTTCCCTTTTACAGCTTATATTTGAATGCCTTTTCAATTAGTTACATAAAAATAATATAGCCTACTATTGGCTTGATAACGATTACTTCTGTTTCAAGTGCTTTACAACATACTTTTTTATTTTATAAATGTGGTCAATTAAATGAAAATCAGAGTTTATTATCAGTCTGTTCAGTTCATTATTTGTCCAGCTGGAGTCGCCAATTCACACACAGCAGTAAAAGAGTGCGTACGCAAGGGGTAGAGCTTGTGTGGCGGTGCGCACATTTTCACGACAAGTTTACTTTTTATAAATCTCATCTATTTTTGTGTGTATGCAGCATTTATACATCAGGCCCCAGGTGTAAACAGTGATGTGCCTCACCTGACCACATGTAACTGGATCACCCGGAACGCATCGTAATACCAGGTGGAAATGGGTCCAATAAATGCATTGTACCAAATGCTTAAGTACGTAGTAGTTAAAGACACCTAATATAAAGTGGGTCCCTTAATTGTAAAATGTTACCATTTAAAGGGGCTGTTTATTCATAAGATTGCTCTGGCTTATACAAATCATGCTCACAGAACAAGTAAACTTGTAAGCGGTCCCAATTGTGACCAATGGGAAAACACAGAGCCTCATTTCTGAATAGGTGGCTGAGGGAGTACCATTATAAAACTGCAGATTTCAAAGCATTGTTACCATACACTGATCAGCCACAACATTAAAACCACTGACAGATAAAGTGAATAACATTTATTTTCTTGTTACAATGGCACCTATCAAGGGGTGGGATATATTAGGCAGCAAGTGAACAGTCAGTTCTTGAATTTCATATGTTGGAAGCAGGAAAAATGGGCAAGCGTTAGGATCCGAGCGATTTTGACAAGGGCCAAATTGTGATGGCTAGAAGACTGGATCAGAGCATCTCCAAAACGGCAGGTCTTGTGGGGTGCAGTGGTTAGTACCTACCAAAAGTGGTCCAAGGAAGGACATCCGGTGAACCGGCGACAGGGTCATGGGCACCCAAGGCTCATTGGTGCATGTCTGGTCCGATCCCACAGAAGAGCTACTGTAGCACAAATTGCTGGAAAACTTAATGCTGGCAATGATAGAAAGGTGTCAGAACACACAGTGCATTGCAGCTTGCTGTGTATGGGGCTGCGTAGCTGCAGACTGGTCAGAGTGCCCATGCTGACCCCTGTCCACCACCGAAAGCAGCTACAATGGGCATGTGAGCGTCAGAACTGGACCATGGAGCAATGGAAGAAGGTGGCCTGGTCTGATGAATCATGTTTTCTTTTAGATCATATGGAGGGCCGTGTACATGTGTGCCATTTACCTGGTGAAGAGATGGCAGCAAGATGCTCCATGGGAAGAAGGCAGGCCAGCGGAGGCAGTGTAATGCTCTGGGCAATGTTCTGCTGGGAAACCTTGGGTCCTGGCATTCATGTGGATGTTACTTTGACATGTACCACCTACCTAAAGTTTGTTGCAGACCACATACACCTCTTCATGGCAATGGTATTCCCTGATGGCAGTGGCCTCTTTCAGCAGGATAATGCGTCCTGCCACACTGCACACATTGTTCGGGAATGGTTTGAGGAACATGACAAAGAGTTCAAGGTGTTGACTTGGCCTCCAAATTCCCCAGATCTCAGTCCGATTGAGCATCTACGGGATGTTGGCTGGACCAACAAGTCCTATCCATAGATGCCTTAAAGGATCTGCTGCTAACGTCTTGGTGCAGATAACACAGGACACCTTCAGAGGTCTTGTGGAGTAAATGCCTCGACAGGTCAGAGCTGTTTTGGCAACATGAGGAGGACCTACACGATATTAGGCAGGTGGTTTTAATGTTGTGGCTGATCGGTGTAAATGAAACCACGTAAAATTAAAAATATCACTATAATTGTATACTTTCCCTCTCACAACTGCAAGCTAATATATATATATATATTTAAATTATATTACTTTATTGTTTGCAATGTCCAACTGGGTCTTATTAAGAATATCTATCTATCTATCTGTCTGTCTGTCTATCTATCTGTCATCTCTCTCTCTCTCTCTCAATGTCATGCTGGCGATTCTCTTTATCTTTCCAATTCAAACCATTCTAACTGAAGGAGAACAAACCTCAAAGATATTCGTACTGAGACACTGGAAGGCAACATCAGATGGAAATGTGATGAAGACAAGACTAAACAAGGCTGATAAGTGCCTTAAAAAAGCAGAAAAAAAAAGTGCAACTAATGTACTTCTCAGTGCTTCAGAAAATCAGCCAATAGCATTTTTAGCTTTTGAGTTTCTTAGGAACACGTGATGATTTAATATGTATTATGACAGTTATTTCTTGTGATTTCTGATTAGAATCAAGATTGTCTCTTGAAGTTCATCAATGATTAAAGGAATAGTTCACCCAAAAATGAAAATTCTCTCATCATTTATTCACCCTCATGCCATTACAGATGTGTATAACTTTCTTTATTCTGCTGAATACAGACATGATTTTTAGAAGAATATCTCAGCTCTGTAGGTCTATACAATGCAAGTGAATGGTGGCCAAAGTTTTGAAGCTATGCATGAAGAAATGAATCGCCAAAAACGAACGTGGAAGTGAAAGTGAATGTATAGTAAAACATCTTATATCACTTCTGAAGGTATGGATTTAACCACTGAAGTCGTATGGTTTACTTTTATGCTGCCTTTATGCGCTTTTTGGAGCTTCAAAGTTCTGGCCACCATTCATTTGCATTGTATGAACCTACAGAGCTGAAATTATTCTTCTAAAAAATGTTTATTTGTGTTCAGCAGAAGAAGGTTATACAAATCTGAGATGGCATGAGGGTGAGTAAATGATGAGAGAATTTTCATTTTTGGGTGAACCATCCTTTAATTTCCTCGTGTTGAACAAACAGCTCTATGTTTGAGATGTGTCTGTCTGCATCCTGCAAGACTACTACAAGACACGCCCACTACAGGTTAACGCCCCCTCCAAATAACCAGCGAAATCCTGAAGTCTTGGAACAGTTAGATGCCACATTAATACACTGTTTGTTGTGTTTATTTGGAGTCCCGCAGCACCACACACCTAAACTTATCCATAACTCTAAACCTATCCATAACCGCAAATATTTTAAAGATGAAACGTTTGTAAAATCATTAAATATACCGCCAATTAAAAGTTCTTTTGAATTCAATCATACCACCATATCACTAGATGGTGACAGTGAAGATAAATTTATTGAAAGTAAGAAGCTAGCGGTATGCTAAGCTAATAGGCTAACCAATTAGCCTGTAAACTAACTGGACAAAACAGAACAGACAAACATTTATCTTACCATTTATATCTTTTTTATTATTATTATTATTGAACAAGCAGAAATTGTACACACACCAACAGGAATAGAGTTCAGTTTACCATTTATATATTCCGTTTAATAATATAAAATGTGACATATCATTTAAAGGTTATTCTTTTTCATATTTAAAGAGCGACTGCATGGGATTTTAAAAGTTCTTGTAGCCAATAGAATCGCATGATGATCCAAGGGGGGCGTTACGTTTAGTAGGCGTGTCGTAAAGTGGGTGTTCCTTGTAGTCATGCGGGATGCAGACAGAGATACTCTTAGAGAGTTTGGTAATATTGCTGATGTCTTGCTATCTTACCACTAGAGGGCGACAGCACCTAACATTTACTACCGGAATTCACAAGGCAGAATCTTATATTAAGATTCTGTGCAGATTGTGAAATTGTAGTACTCTAACACTCAGGCAAAATGACTGGGAAATGATTGTTGATGTGAAATTATTTGGGATAAACACTGCCATAAGGTAGTACTGTATAATGTCTTATATTCATGAACTGTAAAATCAATTGTACAAAATTGTAATTAGGAGAGGACGTTGGAAGGCACCATAGGGTTTACAGCGATAAGATGTCTAAAATGTTCTCTGTATGAATCGTAAAGACTTGTTTAGTTTGGTTATGTATTTGTTTTGCAGCACTACTGAAGGAATATTCCCTCCTGCTGTGAATGAGCGCAGAGGGAGGTCTCTCCTCCCACTGTCCCATTACTGTTATGTCAGAGTGATTCAGACTGTGTAGCACTCCCACATGTGTGAATATGTTTACATTCCCCCTGGTGCAGATCAGGATCAGAATGGCTTTTATTAATCAGTTTACACACTGTAAATCTTTGCTGTTTTCACAGTATTATTGTTGCATACTCATCAGTGTAGTTTTAATGAAGAAACAATTTGTTACCACATGTATTTGAATAGTACAGTTGAATCTGTTCTGTTGAAGCACACAGGTAAAGAGGGGCATTAATTTAAAAAATCGAGGAGGACATTCGTAACAATGTCATTTCCAGCACATATCAAATACTCTAATGTGTTTAATAGAATGTTGTGCTGGAAATGACACTGATGGAAATGACATTTTTAATGTTATTGAAATAAAAAGGCTGACTCCTTTGTCTTGCTATGGCTAATTTCATAACTAACATATTATGGATCTTAAATACACTTTGGCAAAATGTAGCCACATAGCCTACACAATCCAGACGTCTATTTGATGTGTGTATTTACATCTGGAAGACATATTTTTAGGTTGTTTCCTCAGCTGCAATACGTCAATAAGACGTTTCCTCTCGTATGTTAATAAGACATTCAGCAAATATCTTTGAGACGTTTATGATTTAGAATGTTTGTATGATTTAGAGAAGTCTTTCTCAACTTCTTGCACTTTCTCTCTCTTATTCTTTCTCTAAGTTCCTCCTCTTTACAGTAAATCTAATTTTCATTCTGTGGAGAAGGGAATCAGATATGACTCTCAAAAGTATGTGTATTTTACTGGAATATAAACTATTCTTTTATTAAGCCATGTTCTCACGTAGCAAATTTTCTGCAACAAAGCGTCAGTATCTTATTCATTTTCAATGAGAGCACAGTGACTTCCGGCGACATGAACGACAGGGACCGTTGGTGACTAGATGTGGGCATGTCCAGTGACTTGAGAAAGTTGAGAAAAGTTTAACTTTATGCAAATGATGAGCGACTTTCAGCAGTGACTAACAATAGGAGTGAAGACAGTGTCAGTGAAGCTCACGTCAGCCCTCTCCTGTGAGATACTGAAATCAAGTGAAAAGGCAAGATGTAGCAGTTAAAGATTCTGTGTGCATTTTCACTGTTATATATGATTCATCTGTAACCACATACATGGATATAAAAAATATTATGCATGGAAAAGAAACTGTCAGGAGTCTCCTTCTCATTTGAATAACTTTTTTGACGCCTTCGGCTGCTCCCCGCACTTGATCTGCTCCACTGTCAACCCCAAAATCCCCTGTGTGAGCATGCCACTAGACTCCCATAGAAATGAATTGAAAATGCCTGCTCAGCTCCGCTCAAAACGCGCCAGTGGACAAGTACGGTTAGCCTCCTAAAATGTCATAAAGCTATAGTTTTACTTTAAAGTCGTTGTGGCCATTTTAAGGTCAATAAAAATCTGCTGAAGACTGACATAAGCAAAGATCTGGACACACACAGTGCTGTAGACAGTAATACTACTGTAAACCCACACTGCTTTTGAAAGATAAAGAGGATGAGTAATGTTTGGCTGATCCCAACAATGCATGTCTTTTATATGGCTGTGTTTCCTGAAATAGTGCCAAGCTGTGCTTGATACTGTGTTAATAGACAAATTATTGTCCATGAACTCCTTACATAACAAGCTCAAGTTTGAGCAAAAAACATTCTCATAATTGGCAAACAAGTTGGTCTACTTTGGGAAAAATTAAAATAATAAATACTGTATTTGAAAAGACTTCTGACATTTTTCACCAGAAATTAGTGTACCCACAGGCAAGGAAAACCTGTAAACATCAGGTAATTTGAAAACTATGCTTTTAAAACCAAAAGTCACATGAAAGTCATGGAAATTTCTATAGTCAATAAATGTTTTACTAGTTATGCTCTAAAACATTTAACCAGCTAAAAATATCCCTTTGTCATTGCAATATCTATAAAATTATTTTTACACATCCCTGTCAAGTAATGAACAGTGTTGGTTAAGTTACTCAAAAAAGTAATCCACCACAAATCCCTAATTACTTCTCCAAAATTGTAATCAACTTACTTTACTGATTAATAATCACATTTCTAGTTATTTAGTTTCAAGTTACTTTAGTTACTTCCATTTCTAACACACTTTTCACATAAATCCCCCACCCCCGCTCAAATAATGTCTATATTTCTCTTTGTTTATTGACTCGCTAGGGGGTGCGTTGTGTTGAGCTGTTAAATAAATGCAAATAGTTGTACTGTACATATTAGCGTATTTCAGGTTTTAAATATATTCTACATAAATAATATTTTTTGAAACGTGTAATTCAAATAATGTAGGCTACTTTTTGATTACAAGAAATTAAAATGTAATGTGTTGAACTACTTTTTGACTAAAAAGTAATTAGATAACAGAAACGAATTACTTTGTAATCAGATTACACTCAACACTGGTAGTGGAGGACTGGAACGAAGGACTGGAAATGTCATGGAAATTAATTGATCAACGAGGTGGGAACCATGAAAATTGTTTAACCAGATTTCAAGAGGAAATTTAAGAGTTACTCTCCTTCCCATGAGAATAATCGAAGCATTCCCTACCATTGATCATTTTACATGATACACGTCAATGAATGAACTTCCCCCACCACATTCACACTGCTTGTATTGTAAGGTCATAATAGGTATCTTTCTTTAGTAGATTCAATACAATAATCAGCCCTCAGGCCTATGGTGTATCTTTTGTCAACCGTTGATCCAGATAGCAAGAGTTTCAGTGTGCAGAAAATGTGTCTGTATTATGTACACAATACTATCAGATCTACTTGATTAGGATCAACCCTCATGTCCTGTGCCTGCAAATGTGTTGGATACGTGCTAGCTACAGGGGAGGATATGAGTCCTGGATGACATTCTGTCATCTCCTTGCAGAAGGTAAAACCACAACACGGTGGCATTATTATCAAGATGGTGCATTGTGAAAAGCCACATAGAGGGGAAATGAGGTGAAGTGGGATTACTTGTAAACAACTCGGTCATAAGCTTTCAGAAAGCATGCTTTTAAAAAAAGTGTCAAAAAGGAATAAAAGTCTGTAAAAGTATGCCAAAAGACTGTATTTTTTAATGTGCTCCCTGCTGATACACTTATAGTACGATGCCTGCATGAACTATGATTATTTTTAGTTATTATTATTTATTAGCATTATTTTTTAGAGCTAGGTGAAATGAACACTAACCAAAAATAAAGTGGTACTACTTGGACACTACCATGCTAGTACCTTGGTGTACTATGTACATATGGTAATCATTAGCAGCAGTTCCACTATTGGGCCAAATGAGGGCATGCTAGTGTTAGCCAGAGCCAATTGCGTTCCCACTGTCACTTCTAGTACTTCATCATGCCTCCTCGGGGCTTCCTCAGGGCCAACAGCCAAGCCAAATCTAAAATTTATATTTTCTATTGACACACTAAACGCAGAGGATTTAAAAGAATCATGTTACGTGCCTAAGACTTTTGCACAGTACTATATATATATATATATATATATATATATATATATATATATATATATATATATATATATATATATATATACACCGATCAGCCACAAAATTAAAACCATCTGCCTAATATTGTGTAGGTCCCCCTCATGCCGCCAAAACAGCGCCAACCTGCATCTCAGATAGCATTCTGAAATGCTATTCTTCTCACCACAATTGTACAGAGCAGTTATCTGAGTTACCGTAGACTTTGTCATTTTGAACCAGTCTGGCCATTCTATGTTGACCTCTCTCATTAACAAGGCATTTACTAAGAATATTGCCAAAAACAAAAAACATCCAGTGAGAAGCAATTCTGTGGATGGGCAGTTTTCATCCACAGAACTGCCGCTCACTGGATGTTTTTTGTTTTTGCCACCATTCTGGTTAAATTCTAGAGACTGTTGTGTGTGAAAATCCCAGGAGATCAGCAGTTACAGAAATACTCAAACCAGCCCATCTGGCACCAACAATCATGCCACGGTCCAAATCACTGAGATACATTTTTTCCCCCCATTCTGATGGTTGATGTGAACATTAACTGAAGCGCCTGACCCGTATCTGAATGGTTTTATGCACTGCACTGCTGCAACACGATTGGCTGATTAGATAATCGCATGGATAATTGTTGGTGCCAGATGGGCAGGTTTGAGTATTTCTGCAACTGCTGATCTCCTTAGATTTTCACACACAACAGTCTCTAGAATTTACTCAGAATGGTGCCAGAAATAAAAAACATCCAGTGAGTGGCAGTTTTGCGAACGGAAATGCCTTGTTGATGAGAGAGGTCAACGGAGAATGGCCAGACTGGTTGGAGCTGACAGAAAGACTCAGATAAGCACTCTGTATAACTGTAGTGAGCAGAATAGCATCTCAGAGTGCACAACACATCGAACATTGAGGTGGATGGACTACAACAGCAGAAGACCACATTAGGTTCCAATTCTGTCAGCCAAGAACAGAAAGCTGAGGATGCTTGTGCAAGGTTCAACATGTTGTGCATTCTGAGATGCTATTCTGCTTACTATAATTGTACAGGGCGGTTATCTGAGTTACTGTAGCCTTTCTGTCAGCTTGAACTAGTCTGGCCATTCTCCATTGACCTCTCTCATCAACAAGGCATTTCCATTTGCAGAACTGCTGCTCACTGGATGTTTTTTATTTTTGGCACCATTCTGAGTAAATTCTAGAGACTCTTGTGCGTGAAAATCCCAGGAGGTAAGCAGTTACAGAAATACTCAAACCAGCCCCTCTGGCACCAAAAATCATGCCATTTTTGTCCCATACTAATGGTTGATGTGAACATTAACTGAAGCTCCTGACTCGTATCTGCACGATTGTATGCACTGCACTGCTGCCGCACAATTGGCTGATTAGATAATCTCATGAATAAGTAGGTGTACAGGTGTTCCTAATAAAGTGGTTGGTGAGTGTATGTATTTATATATATATATATATATATATATATATATATATATATATATATATATATATATATATATACACAGCATTAGGGATGGGAATCGATTAAATTTTTTAAACTAATCACACAGATTTCTGTGATTAATCATGATTGATCATGGTATAACATACATTAAAACAAACATTAAAATAAAATAACCTATAAAGTAAATTTTTTTTTTATCTCAAAGAACTCATCATTGATTTAAATACAGTGGCATGCACAAGTTTGGGCACCCCTGATCAAAATTTCTGTTGCTGTGAATAGCTAAGCGAGCAAAAGATGGCCTGATTTCCAAAAGGCTTAAAGTTAAAGATGACACATTTCTTTAATATTTTAAGCAATTTTACTTGTTTATATTCATCTTTTACAGTTTCAAAATAACAAAAAAGGCCCGAAGCAAAAGTTTGGGCACTCTGCATGGTCAGTACTTAGTAACACCCCCTGGCAAGTATCGCAGCTTGTAAAAGCTTTTTGTAGCCAGCTGTGTCTTTCAATTTTTGTTTGGGGGATTTTCACCCATTCTTCCTTGCAAAAGGCTTCTAGTTCTGTGAGATTCTTGGGCTGTCTTGCATGCACTGCTCTTCTGAGGTCTATCCACAGATTTTTGATGATGTTTAGGTCGGGGGACTGTGAGGGCCATGGCAAAACCTTCAGCTTGCGGCTCTTGAGGTAGTCCATTGTGGAATTTGAGGTGTGTTTAGGATCATTATCCTGTTGTAGAAGCAATCCTCTTTTCATCTTCACCTTTTTTACAGATGGTGTGATGTTTGCTTCCAGAATTTGCTGGTATGTAAATTTAATCCATTCTTTCCTCTACCAGTGAAATGTTCCCCTGTGCCACTGGCATCAACACAAGCCCAAAGCATGATCGATCCACCTCCGTGCTTAACAGTTGGAGAGGTGTTCTTTTCATGAAATTCTGCACCCTTTTTTCTACACACATACCTTTGCTCATTGCGGCCAAAAAGTTATATTTTAACTCCTGCTTTGTGGGCATCAGTTATTTTAATTTTCAGAGTGCTAGGCAGCTGCTTAGAGGAGCCCATGGCTGCTGATTGTTGGGACAAGATTTGAGGAGCCAGAGTATGTATAAAGCTTTGAAATTTGCAACAGCTGGCCTTTCCAAACTATGAATGTGAACAAGCCATAGCCCTAACAAGCTAATTAAGGTCACTTAATTCACTCACTTAACTATTCATAGCAACAGAAATTTTGACCAGGGGTGCCCAAACTTTTGCATGCCACTGTATGTACATGTTAAAATGCTCAGTTTTTTTTGCAGATAGAGTTTTTAGACAACTGTCTAAATAAAACAACTGTCCCCACCACTTTTTAAAACAAAGTGACACCTTTGGTTTGGGGTGGAACTATCTACAGTATTTGTTTGACCAATGGAAGACACGGGGAGTGTTTGAGGAAACCTGTTTAAAAACAATTATATTTTGTGCAAATCCATTTGGTGATGCTAATGGTGCAGATATAACCCACTTCAGCTTTAAGTGTCAAAATACTTTTTGGGGCCACTGCGTTTGAGTTGCATAATGGCCACAGTGCAGGATGACATGTATTTAGAATTAAATGAGACAAACCAAACCTCTCAGGATGTTTCCTATTTGAGTGGCTTCGAAAATGCTTTTAGTACCATAACAAGTATTTCACTGCATTTCCTAGACTACATCACTATGCTGGATATTTTCATTCTTTAATTTCCCACAATGTGAAATGAGCTGTGATGGAAACATAAAAAAAATAACAATACTCTTCTTGGCAGTGGGTATATGGGGGTAGCACTCTGGTATGAGCCTTCCAAATGGCCTCTTGCCCTTGTCTGGGCCTTGGTCTGCAATAAAGATCCCTCAGGGACTGTGTAGGGGAGTGATGTCCAAATATGCCCAATCCTGTTTGTCCTCCTGTCACTGGGGAGTAAAAATACTGCAGCTACGTGCGGCAAACCAAGCCTCTTTCTTCAGTGCGGAGTGTCCCATGATCCTCTGGGAGGGTCTGTGTATGCCATGAACGTGGTGTCTGCACTTCACAGAGCAGAACATGGGGCATAAATGTCATGGATATAGAGAAAGCAAAATAAATCAGCAAGATAATTAAACAATATATATCGTTCAATATATTTAAGAACATTTGTTTTTTACATTCTTTGCAGCAGGTTTGAATAAATGTTATATAGACTCATGTTTTCAATGGATGCTTTAGTGCTCTGGGTTTCCAGCTGGCCCCTGTAGCTCTGTCCATAATCTTAATTATCAACAGTCTTTAACCAGGTCTGTGTGGGGTGAAGAGTGATCTGCTGTTGGATATAAAAGCCCAGCTTTGCCTACGTGAGGTCTGAGGCTCACTGCTGCAGAGCAGAGACTGAGAGATAAAGCAGGAGAGGAGAGATGTAGAGATAACACAGAGACTGCCAATGACATGCTGACCGCTGTTTCCACTGAGCTGTAATCAAGACACTGTTTGGCTGTTAGTTTAAACCAAACTGTCAGCTAAGCTATTTGTCATGTCATAACTCATAACTCACTTGTTGAAACTAAGAAAATGCTAATTTTATTTATATGTGTTGTATTTAATGGCTGCCAATTTAGTAAACAAAATTATACCACTGTAATGAATTTTCCTACCAATGGAGCTATTCAAGATTGAAGTGTAACCTCTATGTTTTTGCAAGTTGCAGTCAGCAAAGGACAGTAAGCGCAACTACAGCTGTACAGGCAACAAACCAACAGTGGATTAAAGACAGCTGGACGAAGTGCAGGTGTCTCAAGATGTGTTTTTTAAAGTTTCAAATGACATTTAACTTGACGCAGAATCCTAAAAACCCGTTGTTTATGGCAAGAGATGCTGAGGACAAGTTAGACACACCAAAAGTGGCAGTCTTAAGGCATCTGAATACTTTTTTAGGGAACATGATTTTCTGCATGCTGGATCATCCCACACACAGTCGAGCATTCAGTGTTTCAAAGTATACTATTTTAAAAAGTATACTACTCCGAAGCGAATACAGATGCCTTTGACGCATGCGCACTAAGACTGTTTTGTTTTACTCTTTTAATAAAGTTAGCAGGAGGTGCATGCACCGACGACGCGCACAGACAAGGACTGACCACATGTCGAGAAAAACTTGGCTGCACGCAGACAGTGCGCGCAGACTGTGCTGATGATAAAATTTGTGTCACATATACTGTGCGTGAGCTGATCCGAAATGCGAGAAACCAAAATAATTTCGGTTTAATTTCTATCGACCCTGTCAGCAGTAATTCATCAAATAATGATCAAATGATGAAGCATTATAACTTGACATATATCCAGATGTGTGGTGTAGTCAAGCACACTTTCATCATGTTAAAAAGATGATTCAGGTGTCTGCATAACAGTAGTGCAGAATGTTCAACAGTCCCATCAGAGTGCGTGAGTTCACGGTGGTCTGCTGCATTCTCTGCTATATAGCACCAAGAACCGGTCTGCAAGATCAGAATTGCGTCGCATAAATTGTGCTCAGCACAGATTTTGTGGCTGTGTTTATCTGCATAATTCATTTAGTGAGTTGTGTGCCTAAACAGCACAGACAGTGCATGCAAATAACTGATGCTTTTACCAGGTGCAATTAATTCTCAGTGAATTCCCCCCTAAATATCAGAAAAAGGCCATGATAAAAAATGAAAATATGACTAATTTTTTAACAAAAACCCTTGACATTTTAGGGTAAAATATGTGATTTAAGCCATTCATAGGTTGATTGCTCTATCAAAACATTGTTTGTTTCAGCATCCTGACCAGCCCAACCTAGCAACATTGGCTCAACCAATGGCGTGAGTTTAGAGCGTGGCTATCTTTTTCCCTGACCAAAGGAAGATGGGGGATTGTTTGGAAAAACTTAAGGAAAACAGTCATTGTATTAGCAAAAGTGGAGCAGAAAGACACTTCACTTTTAAAAAAAGATGCACAATCAAAATAGCCAAAAGATGAAAAATCCAGGTACAGATAAATACATGAGATACAACAATATGTATTGCAGAGCTGCATAAGGCAATAGACTCAAACACAGAAACTCACAGTACAATCTTATTCTCTCTTCTTCGTTCCTTGTTCCATACTCAATTCTTTCTCATATGCTTAACTTAGCTCCCTAGTGTTCTCCCTCACCACCCCTGACTGCACAGATACGTTGGTACGTTAGCCCTAAAATGGACCAACAGCGAAGAGGTCTGAGGTGGGCCATTTGTATCTGGGTAATACACACACACACCCAGTACTGCACAAATCAAAGATCTCATGCAATCTGAGAATGTGCTGTTGTCTGCTGTTCTCCATGTACACAGGGACAAAGAAAAAGCCATTATTGTCTGGTTTTCCAAAGCTCAGCTCATTGAAAACAAGGACGGCAGCCACTGGACACCTGGGAGCATTAATGAAAACTATGAAAAGCAGCCAAGAGATGCAGGTCAGGAGGCTGGTGGCTCAAATGAGTATCTGTGATTACATTGTACAGAACTGCTCAGCTGAGGGTGGTCCTGCTATGGTGGCCATTTAGAGGCTTAAACTAAAAAAAAAAAAAAAAAAAAAACAGAAGACAATGCATGACTAAAAGTTAGCCACACTGTGGTGTGTTAAAGGAATAGTTCAACCAAAAATGTAAATTCTGTGATCATTTACTGTGATCATTCCAAACACGTATGACTTTGTCCACATCCACAATAAAGTGTCTGGTATATTTATGGAGAAGCTCTTAATTTTTCACTCAGAGCCAAAAAGAAGTTTGAAACAGCTGAGCAATGGCATACTGTTTGGAAACATTCAGACATCGGCCACACAGGTGTGGGAGGCATTTAAAGGAGCATTTAAACATAAGGACGCTTAAGACTACATGACAAACATCAACTAATGTGACATTAAAATGTGTTATCAATGACTTTATGCCTCATTCTATGAGTAGAATTCACAAGAGATCAGTAAAAGAAGCTGTTTTAACTACTCATTGATGATTTAAAGTAATATATATGTAGTAGGTAATGTGTAATTTGTTGTGTTTACATTCTGCATTCATGGCACTAATGCGCTAACACATGGCCATAATATGCACCCTTTATACTCTGCCATTGTAATTTATGATGACACTGATAGTACTGCAAAATGGGTGTATAAAAGAGTGTAATGAGAAGAACTTTCAGTAGATGTTTTTGGCTTTTGTCTGCAGATGGCACATGCATGAAGCAGCATATCAAACAACAGAGTTAATGGGCACTTAAGAGTATTTGAGTAGATTTTATTCCTTTTATAGACTACTTAAACAAAAAAATCAACTGACATGTTCTTGGAAAATGTTTCTCTGCGAACGATCGTACAGATATGTAGGTAAGTTTGCACTGGTTTGCTAATAAATCTGAATGCCGGTGTGTTCATGGTGACTGATCTTGACTGACTGAATAAGGTAAACAGAATTAGGTGCTGGCCTCAAGGGAGGAGCTCCAGGTCATACCTACCGATGAAGTGGACCAATGGCAGTAAGGAGGTGTTTAGCAGCCGGTACGAAGTTTTCCTGAAAGTTCGTGCTGACAAATATATTAAGAGTTTCCTTATAGGGGTCTCCTTCTCATAGTTCAATTTTCATCCCTACTTCTGTTCAGACTGAATGCAATTAAAACTTTAACAGCCAAGGAGTAGCAAACATTGGCTAGCTAAGATATGCATGGATGAAATACAAGGAAAATAAGCATTTCATCATATTTTACAGTGCAAACAGAAATGAATAAGCAAAGAAAAGAGAGACAAGTAGTCATCACATTACTGCCTTTAATAATAAAAATAGCCAGCCGCCAACCATAATCACAAGACCTACCTAGGCCCAATATTTCATTCAAATATTAGGTCTAATGGTTTTAAGTGGCCAGTCATCAGTGTGTTTTTGTTAGCTATTGCCGTCACTGATGGTCAGTACAGCGCATTCTCTGTGCCACCTCTACTGAGCAATACTGGTCACCAGACCAATACTGATTTTTATTTTTTCTTATGTTACAGATTTTCTTTTCAGTGTTGCAGGCAGTCTACTGGTAAAACATGTGTGGGAATCATCCTGGACTAAGATGGAGTCAACATGTTACAGATTTGTCTGGATAGGTGGCTGATGATAAAATGTCTTCTTTATCTGAGAAGTAGCTTACTGTACATTAGCCCTGCAGCAAAATGCTTGACAGCCTATGCTAATGCCTCAGAGGCCTGTTAATTTCCCTTAATAAGACAGTTCATTGTTTTAATTCAGTTAATTCAGTTAAAACAATATTTTTTGGTTTTAGTATACAGTTTAAGAATTTTAGACTGTTTTTGACATTACACTGTCATCTGAATTTCTACATAAACATTTGACATAAACATTTGAAATTCACAATGACATTCACATTAAAATATCCCCAAAAATGTAATCCAGATTTGCATACATTCAAATATGACGTGTCATGGTCGTACCAGATCAATGCTAAGAAGCGCAAGAATCATTGATGTTTGTTGTCATAATCCTAAACATGGCGAGAAACATGGTGTTGTATAGTGGAAAATCAGCAAAACTTTGCATTGAGTGTTCCACGGAAGAAAGTAAACCAGATTTGGAACAACATGAAGAGAAAATGTAAATTTTTTAGTGAACTATCCCTTTACGTATGATATGTGTAACAAATGTGTGCATATCTGTGCACAGTGCACCTTGGATCACTTGATTGTTATATTGCAATCACAAAAGTCATTAGATATTATTTAGTCACCCTTTTAAAGAATATGGCAAATAAAATGGACATGCAACAATGCACTGTGTTCTTTTAATGGCAACAAGAAATAGCAAAATTGCAACCCAAAACAGGACAGTATGGAAAGTAGGGAGTGTCTTGATTTTATCAACTGGTAATTGATTAGATATTGAAAAGTGGTATCTGTATGACAGATGGCTGGTGAGAGGGGTAGAAATATAAGAGGACTTGGTGATGTCAACCAAAAAAGAAAAGTCGCTTTTTAAGGTAGAGCATGTTAGGCTATTATATTTTGATGAAAGTTTACTAAGACTATTTTTTTTTCTCCTTTGGAAAAAACGTGCACGCATGAATCATGCACAAGAAGACCAGGAATGTGTCTTAAGAAATACACAGATGGTTAATTTTGGTTCCATGTTGTCTTTACATTGCCAGAGGTTTTCAGTGTCAATAATAGTAATCATCAATTTGAGTCCAATCCCTCTTTTCCCAACATTCTTTCGAATAACTGCTCATTTCCGCTGCCACCACAGTGCCAGCATGTACGCATGTCTAATACAGTGCATGAACATCATGCACATCACCAGTATATTTAGTAGGAAAGTATTTCTGTTCCCATTGCCCTGGGAAAGTGGTGCATTTTTCCACTGTTCTGGGTCGTTTCAGTTACCCAAACTTAACCCATGTATTTTTTAAGAGCCCATGTATATTTTAAGAGCTGATCACACCAAAAGATCACCTCGTGCAAACAGTTCCTTTGCCATGATCCAACCTGGCTATTCTATGTCATTACAATGACAGATTTTCCTGAAAAGTTTATTTAAGAGCTTTTGTGCCCTAAAAGCGGTTTTTCTTGTGTGCCTGTAGTGTGTCTTTGAAGAGATTGAACAGTAAGACATACTGTACAATATGATCATGTGCCGAGACTGGTGTTATTTATAAATCCCTTTGATGTGTTTGTGAAATGATGCCTTTGATATCAAGAAGCTGGTGTTAATGTGAAGGTTATGCCCTCTCTTAGGAAAGATTTGTGTGTACTAATCATGAAGTGTTGCTGTACAGCATACAGGAGTGGAAATAACTGTTTATGTAGTATATCTGCATTTGTTTTAAAAACTTGTGTTTTATCAATTTGAAATGTATTGTGATTCAGGTGCAATATACACATTCATGTTAATGTTTTCATGAATGATTTGTTCTGTAAAGTTTGTCTGGAAACATGTTATTATTGGGAACGTTTAGCAGAAGAGTGTGTCTTTGCAACAATGTCTCAAACTGTGCTCAGATTTGCCAAGAGTCTACAATCAGAGATTTCAAATTAAACTCATTAAGTTATTCCAAGATTAAATTATGTCAGTGATACTATCCACATTATTGTAACAAAGTCATCATACTGTTATTCTATACTAAACTTTGTTTAGGGTTTTTTCAAAATCCTTAAACCGAGACCAGAATTGCTAAAACTAACTCCTGCACCCACCAAACTCGAGACAAACCTTCAGACTGTTCTGGAATAGTGTGCTATGTCTTTTCTAACTGATCAGACTTATGTTTTTTTGGTCAGAAGACGATCAAATCAAAAATCAGAAAAATCCCATGAACTTACATTGACAGAATGTTCAAATGAATGATTCTCTATCCAGCCCTGTGTGTTTCACGGGAGCAGGACACCATACTGGCATTTATTCGAGCATATATGGGCTTCTCTGTAAAACACGCACACCAACTACATTTACATGGACACCAGAAAAGAGGCTTATAGCGAGAATGCAGCGTATTGCGAAAAAAGCGGCGTTCCCTTTTACATGAACTGTATAAGCGGCATATTCTTTACTCCCATATACATACACAGCAACATAATTTCCCTGCGATGCTTGTGTAAATAACAAACATGGAATCCGAGGAAGACTTTCCTATTTTATTCCCTGTTTCCTCACTTTATTTTCAGATATTCCAGAGTTATTGCTGTGTTTGTTTCCTTAACTTTCTGTTGCAACCTGCAGCGGAATTGCACTGCAATAGTGGGTTTCCCCCTTATGTAAAACTCTGGCATTCCCCCAATGTACGAGCACATACACACAAACACGAGGTACAATAGTCAATATTTGACATCAGTGTGTACAAATGGGTATAGTTTATTGTTTATGTGCTTTTCCCACTGAACTCCCAGAAATGTTGAATTATTTCCACTTTGTTGACTTGCTGTTGGGCTCCATCCAATGACGTTTGTTATCCGGTCTGTTTGCACACATGCGCACTCTTCAAAAACCTGTTAGAATGTGTTTACATGTCCACATTAACCACATTCTCTGGGAGGAACCTGGGCGTGTTAAACTGCTTCTTGCTTACATGACTTTTTAGAACGCCGCTTACTACAAAACCCCTGGAATAAATCGTTTTCTTAAGTGCATGTAAATGTGGTCAATGATTGTCCACTCAGTCTTCGCCCTAGGTGTGATATTTAATGGCAACTATTTCAGTAATATCTGACAGGATGTTTTCTGCATGTAATTTCATAAAAAAATGCACAGCAAGTTGCTCTTTCTCTACTTTTCTCTGTTTAAAATGTCTCCTAAGGAATTTTAGGCAAAACATTTAAAACAAAGTTGATACTTAAGTTACACATAACTGAGATCTTCATTAAGTCTCCTCATCTTTGAATGAGCAACCTCTGAGCAATAAAAATTTCCTCTGGGTGCACACCATAGAGTAAACAAGGATAAGAAATTGGTTTATTCCAAGAACATGGGGAAGACCATGAATGTGATGTTAAGATCAAAGTCACGTTTCTCTCCTCAGCATCCAGAGTTGTTTAATAGTCTAATATTTGAAACACTTAACCACCTAAGAGGATTACAAAAAATGCGGCCTTATTCCTTTTCTTTACCCCCTTTGCTGGGTTTAACGACAGCAAGAATGCCCCTAATCTGGTTCCTACTTTCATGTTTGCTATTTGGCTACTTATTCCTGGCATAAATTGGTCTGGAGATGATGTTGATTTTTATAGTAGCACGTGAGTGACCGTATCGACTCTTTCCTGACCTCTCATATGAGTTTGGTCAGAAGGTTCTGGGATCATATGAGAACAACGAAGACTTAGAGCAAACTGGTTGACATAAGTCCCATGTTCAAGTTCAAACGTTAAATCCCTACTTTAGAAGCTTTTATTGCCTAGAGTCAACACCCTTTAAATCCTAGCTATGTCAGTTTAAGTACACGGATGAAGGCAAGATAAACGTTTACGAGGGGCTTGATAATCACCTAATTAAATTGTATCGCTGATTGAGACAGTGGATTAGAGGGCTAAGATTTGAGGAAAAGGCTGAAAGGAATTAAATGTCAGAGTTAATGCTATTCTGAAGTTTTCTGCTTTCACACCATACAGACTAAGCCATTATGCATATTCCCTATTGTTTGTGGAAGATTTATGGTGAAAGGTGAGTTTCGAGATGTATGTATTAGGACGGAGGTTCATTAACAGCTAAATCAACAGACTAGGCTTACTTTGAAAAATTCCAAAACAGGCATTTACACTGACAGCAAAGCAACCTATAGTCATTCTTTTTCAGTGAGAGTTGTTGGAGGTGACACAAGCGTCATATTATGCTTTTTTACACATATAGCCTTTTCCGGAAAATTCAAAGAATATTATGGTTTAATAGAAGTTAAGCTCAATCAACAGCATTTGTGGCATAATATACATTACCACAAAAATAAATTTCGACTTGTCCACCCTTTTCTTAAAAAAAAAGCAAAAATCTGGGTTACAGTGTGTCAGGTACAATGGAAGTGAATGGGGCAAATCCGTAGATGTTAAAATACTCAATGTTTCAAAAGTATAGCCACAAGACAAACAATATGCATGTTAACAGGATTTTAGTGTGATAAAATGGAGCTTACCCCCGCCCAGGGTGGGACCTAAACTGATGGTGATGGGGTGGAGGGGGGTGAAAACCACGAAGTATGCCAACAAGGAAAGGCAGCTGAGCGGGCTTATAAAGCAGAGTTTATATTGTGATTGGATGAGATGCCTGATAGAATGAATCCTGAAATATTTTTGCTAGAACTACGCTTACACTTATATATCCAATTTTCATTGCAAACCTTAAAACCTTTAAAACAACCATAAAAACGATTAATTAAACAACTTTACAGATCAAATAATTCACAAGTTTTACCAAAAGCATTAAATGTGCTTTTTTTAATTTATTTTTTTATTTATATCTCAGATGTCTCTGCATCTGAGACCGTCAATCCACACATCTTATCACGTGGCTTGTTGAGCGCGTTATCGCGGAGACCTAGTGCGTGTGGAGGCTTCACGCTATTCTCCACGGCATCCACGCACAACTCACCACGCGCCCCACCGAGAGCGAGAACCACATTATAGCGACCACGAGGAGGTTACCCCATGTGACTCTACCCTCCCTAGCAACCGGGCCAATTTGGTTGCTAAGGAGACCTGGCTGGAGTCACTCAGCACGCCCTGGATTCGAACTCGTGACTCAAGGGGTGGTAGTCAGCATCTTTACTCGCTGAGCAAATGTAAGTGTTTTTATAAAATCATAAGCTTCATATTTCTGCCTATAAACCCTCCAAAAATTGGCCTCATTCACTTCTATTGTAAGTTCCTCACTGTAACCCCGATTCATTTTTTTTTCTTTAATGAAAAGGAGGGATGAGTCAAAATTATTTTTTGTAGTAATCAACAATATGTCACAAATGCTGTGGATTGAGCTTAACTTGTATTATACCTGGAATATTCCTTTGTTACAAATAAAATAAGATTTAAATTAGAGGGCCAGAGACCATAAATATCACAAGCTGGTTTTGATGTAACAATTGGAAGTTTTTATAACAAATACAATTCATACAAAGAGAGAAAAAAAACACATACACACACAAAACATGATATTTAAGGGAACATTATGTGGCTGCAGTAATCCTCAACTGCAAAAAAAAGTAATATTTAAAAGTGCAGTTGTGAAACTTAGAGTTCAGCTAAGGAAAACAAGCACATTTATCAGTCTGCACATCTCTCTAGGGAGGCAGGAGGCAAATATAAAAGCTCTTCAGACTGAGGACAGCTCTCTGATGTTGCCAAGCACTGAACGTTGTGCAAATGTTAGGTGTGCTGAGAGAACCGATGATGCTAATCGGATCTGGGAGAGAGAATGTGGGGTAAATCTGGCAATGACTGCTTTATCAATTCCATCATCTCTGTGGTGTAACCTATGGTTTATTTTTATTTAATCATTTAGTATGTAACTATATGAAGTGATTATAGTGTGTTTTATGCATATAAATTGAAATAGTTATGCTTTTGATAGTGTGAAAGAAAATATAATAGTTAGGTACTTTGCAGCTAGAAAAAACATTGTGATCACAAGTTCAAATGGAACCATCCTGTTTTTGAGCAAAAGACAAATGTCTTCTTATTATCTGATCATATGACAAACTTGGAGTAACATAGAATGTATACAAATGCATCCTAAAATATATTTTGCTGATATCACATGGAAATCTGCTGAGGAGAAAATCACATGTAACATATTAATAAACAAAGGAACTATACATAAGTACATCCTATATAAGCCTGTCATAAAGCAAGGGCGGCAGAAGCCACAGGAGCTTCTCCTCCAGCCAGGTGGTATGAATAAATGCTTTTGGAGTCAGAACTTTGTGTCTCCAGAAATCTTTGACTCGACTGCACTTCAATTACTGTTTTGAAGAAATCTACCACGACAAACCAGAAAACACATTCTAAGACAAATCTGGCCAACCTTAAACCAATGGTCAGTTAGAGCTGTTGACAGCATGCCTCAACTTTCATGGCATACATGCACATTAATCACTATGTACACATGACAATTGCTGGGTTTCCATTTCAAATATTTTTTTTGCAAATTTTTAATTTGGGATTACGAAAACCTGAATGAAAATGCTTGATATGCGCATAAACTTAAAATGACACAAGAGTTTTGCATACTGTAAGTCAAAATGCACATTAATGTGAAGGAAACAATGCAAAACAATGTGTTTTGAATTTTTTTTGCACAAGTTATGTGTGAGCGATAGCTTGATGACTGGCCCAATGAAAGGTACGACCTTGGCACAAAATTCTTCAAACATAGCCCTTGACATTTGGAAGTGTTCAACCCCCTAAAACCCTAAAGTATCATAAAAACAACAATTTAAACAACTTTACAGCTTAAATAATACACACATTTAAATGTGAACTCAGTAATTTTTTACTCATTAAAAAAGTTGTACTTATTAAGAAATGATTTGTAATTTTGAAACATATATATTAAATTATGAGCACTTACACATGAGATGAAGGCTCAGTGTCATATCAGTAACCTTATCAAAGCTGTTTTATTCTACATGGAGAGGGTCCCCTCATCGGGGCAGCCATGTTAGGAACACATGACCAGCCATATTTTATTCACTTAATCTCAGTAACCACCCTGTTATTGAACACTTTCACTCATGGATTAAATAAATCATGGCTGACTGTGAAAGCTAAATTTCTACAAAGGCATCGGTAACTGAAACTTTTGTGTTTTAAGATAATGCTGCATCCAGGCCCCTAGATGTCAGTGTAAGTCCAAGATGACTTGCATACAAAATGACTGTGTGCACCTTTGAAAAAATAATTAATGTAATGCTTATATAAAATTATAAGCTTCACATTTCTGCCTTTAAACATTCACTCCCATTACAGTTTTAGTCTATTCTCTTTACAATTTTTAGGAGTTTTGTTTATCTCTTAGGACGCACAATACACCACATTTTTAGAGATTTTTCATTACATGAAAGAGACTTAACAGCTCTAAAATTAGCGATCAACAGTCAAAAAAAGATCAGCGAAGCAAGTGCTTATGTCATATGTATGTCAATTATGTGGCATACATCTGGTTATTAGCCACAGATACATTCATACAGCACATACTAACAACACACTCTCAAGTCTATTTTTTTTTTTTGCCTAACCTAACAGTGCCAGTGAGATCATCCAGTGTTTAAATGTAGGTAGTAATTTGTTTTTCCATTTAATTAGAACAATACATCTAGCAAAAAGTGTTGCTAAAGCCATCATTTCTTTACCTGAGATACTTATGTGCAGTTCATGAGGAACGACCTCAACAACTGCTACAGTGAGAGATGGCTTTTCACACATTTCCAAAACCTCTTAGTAAAAGGAGAAAATGTATTAAAAATAATTATACAAATAATAATAATAAAAAAAAAAAACATTAAAAAAACATAGTTTTAAACATGACCAGAACTTATGTGAGAGGGTGTCTGGTTCTCTTGTCGGACACATTGTAAAAATTTAGTATAATTAGTCAACTTTATACTAGTGCTGACGATGAACAATTTTGAACTGGATAATTGTGTCATAGACAAACTGAAGATAATTATATTCTGTTGAGGATGTCCTACCACAGCTCATCCAATAGTTGTATGTTGAGTTCCTCCCATTGTTATCTTAACGAAGTCAAAGGTTTCAAATGATCTGTACTAACAAGCGAGTACACTATACCAATTGTCTCCTTAAAACAGGGTTTGAACATTTAGTAAATTAGACAATCCCACCAAAGAAACAGTGCTGCTCCCTATCCTAGGATTACTTGTATTCCAAATAAAGCTGAATACAAGTTTGTCAATCTGGGCATGAAATTCATTTGTATAATATTTATGGTCCCACTTTATATTAGGTGTCTTAAAACACATACAATACAATGTATTTATTGTGTAACTACATGTTGTTCTACAAAACTCTCACAAGATTCACATTTGCTGCTACTGAGGTTAATGTATGGGTAGGTTTAGGAGTAGGGTTAGGGTCTGGGGTTTAGGGGTAGGGGTTAAGAGTAAGGGTTGAGGTAGGGTTAGGTTTAGCATTAGAGATAAGGTTAACAGGGTAACTGTCCCAATTGCACCCCCTTGGTGTGTCGCCGGTGCCCCCCTTAATGTGGCATCCCTAAGCCTTGCATACATTGCATATATGTTTTTTTTTTTTTTTTGCCTCTGCTCCCACCTATTGATGTAGGTAGTAGATCCCAGCATTCTAAATCGTTCTTGAAACCGGTTATAAATTTATGGGTAATCCAAATTCCTAAATATTTAAAAGTTTTAGTTCATATTTTAAAGGGCAAAGATTGGAGTACTGCCAAATGGGTTGTTAAAATACAAGTAATAGTACAACATGCTGGACATAGGCTGGAGTATTTCGACATGTTGACAATATGTCAGATCAATGAAGCGTATGACCATTTAGCTTCACCTTTCTACCTCTCTACAGTGCTGATATTGGCCTACTGTTTATGAGCTCCTACAGATTGAGCTATTACAGGTCACTCCCTGTCAAATTAAAATCAGATCGCAGGAGGACATCTCGCATGTGAGTTTAATTTAGCTGTCAGCAAAAGCGATCAGCAGCACAGGTGCGTCGTGGAGCGAGCCGTCATGACGAACAGGTGTACGGGCTGGTGAGAAGCCAGCTCTGTACTGCACTGTATCACCCTGAGCAGCGTTTAGACTAAAATGAGTGGAATTTTGGACCGGAGGGGGATGAGGTGCCCAGTGGAATGCCCGCAATGCCCGTCTCAAATACCATCTGAACACACACCTGCCTTGAGTGCCTCACATAGACCTGGGGTGTGTTGTTATGTGCAGTAAAATGACGTCTCGGTTTCGGGAAACATTGTGAAGGTCATAGCCCAGAGGAGAATTTTATTGCATGGAGGTTGCTCTTTCATAGCTCAGAAGACTTATTATCAACATTTTGCCATTTTTGGCTTCTATTAAAGAGACTTTTTCGGGCCAACCCTAGGCCCCCCGTAACACTGACTTTGGGGGAAACATCTGACCTGCAGTAAACTCAAGCAAAATATCTCCATTTGGTATGCAATTAATGTAAGTAATTTCTAGGTTAAACAACTGCAGTGTTAAATAGATCTCATTTGTGATTTTCCTTTCCTATAGGGTCCCTCCTGAGTGCACCATGGCTAATGTTTGCCATTCTCTCATGATTTCAGTACTTTGTGGATATCATTGGATAGCTTCAAGTAAAAAAAATAAAATAAAAAAAAATCTGGAGGATACTGTATGTTTAAAGGTGTTGTTCCCAGTGAGGGGTCTGTTGAGTTCAACCTTGACAGAGAGTGTGTTTTTGGTTGGTTATTAATCCCATGGTCAAACTCATGCTAAGTATTTGGAACCCCTGCGTGGTTTGACAGGGGGCAAAGTGTAACAGTTCCTGGCCAATGTTAGATTAACCTGCTTTAAAGGGAAGATGGGAACAAGGCTTTGGAATTTTGTCACTGAATTGCAGCAGAAAATGGAATGAATGGAATGTGTTCTTTTTTAAGCCATTATGACCTCATTGTCACCATAAAAGTCATTCTTTTACAAAATGCTTGAAAACAGCCAACTGGAGCTTACCTACAACATAGCCAATAGATGCCATATTTAGGTGTTATTGGGAAGAAAATGACACTATTTGGTTCAATTTGTGAGTGGGCACCCATGAATAAGCTGAATATGAGACAAATATATACATATAAATGCATGAAAATACACAAAATCACGCTGAAATGAGTTCAACCCAAGTTCAAAAATGACCCCACAGGCTAAGACCTTGCTCCATTAGTACAGAAGGCTCAGTAAACCAGTTCTTTTAGAGAGGCTACAGCTTAAATGTTGAGTCTTACTAGCTGTAATATTATGAAGGCTATGTTTCGAAATACTGTATTTACATACAACTCAACAATACTATTTCTGCAGTATGCAGAATGTTTTGCTAATTTGTATTTATGCATAAAATGCATGGATGGCATACAACTTTTCTCTGAATGTGCAGTAGTGTTAACAGATTACACTGCAAACAGCACTAGGGCTGCACGAATATGACAAAAATATTTTATTTCCTTTTGTATTGCAATCATGATTATTAATGTTAATTAATAAAAGTTACATTAATTGCTTATTTGTTAGTTATATTTTAAGATATTTTTACAGAAAAACGATACAAAAATTAATTTAGATGGGAAATGTTTCCCTTATATCAAAGGTCTTACTAGAGGGGAACAAAAAAAAATACGATCTAATATGGATTTGTTTTGATAAAAAAACATGATCGTGCCTGATAAAAGGTGCATGTAAAATGGCTAGAAATAGCATTTTAGCTTAGCATAAACCTTAATGGGTAACACTTTACAATAAGGTTCCATTTGTTAACATTAGTTAATGCATTAGGTATCATGAACAAACAATTAACAATATATTTTCTACAGCATTTACTAATCTTAGTTAATGTTAGTTACTAATAATACAATTGTTCAGTGTTAGTTCATGTTAGTTCATAGTGCATTAACTAATGTTAACTAATATAACTTTTGATTTTAAAAATGTATTAGTATATGTTTTACATATGTTATATGTTTTACATATGTTATACTATTTGAATGTATCCATATTCTTATTACCAATGATTTAAATTGAAACTGTAGAGGAATACAGTTACTAATATTATGTATTTTAAATACGTAATCCGTTACATGTATTCTGTTACTCCCCAACCCTGAATGTAACTAAGCCTACTACTCTTTGAAATGTTTGTTATTGCATAATGCATAGTGTTTAAATTTTTTAAATAGTAGGTACAGTTTATGTGTAACCGGTCCTACTTGACGCGTTCCGTGCGGGATTCGAACTGGCGTATATGGCATGGGAGGTGGGCATGCTAACGAGGTGGCTAAAGGCTACAGCCGGTACATATGTTCCATTCTGAACACAGCTAACCTAGTCACAATCATCCATAAGAAAAACAAAATGTAATCAATCCCATTTTGTTATTTCTGTTTCAACATTTTGCATTAGCCTATCCCCGTAGATGAAAGTTGATAATTCTCAGATAATATTGCTGTTGCAGAAGCAGAGATCACATTGTTAGGTTGCTGCAGTAGCTCAGTGAAGAGGTGGTGTTTCAAGAGGTCACTAGTGATGACCATGTCCCTGCATGTGTATATGTCCATTGATGTTTATGTCTAAGATATTATGAGATTGTACATTTATTTCTGAAAGCTAAAGACGTTAAACCCCTCTTTTCATTCAGTAGGTCTGGCTCATTTCACAGTGATGTACTGAAAAAGGACACCCCGTTGATACAAAGGATGGGCAAAATGATAAACTTAAGGCTTATGAGGACATCCGTATATCCTGTTTGTCCCTGTGACAAGGCCAGTGTGGCTTTAGAAATGTTAAATGGTTATTGCTACATTATCACTTGTATCACAAATAAAGGACTTAGATTCAAGTCAAGATTTAAATTCTTTTCACCTTTTCATACAACAACTGAAATTAATTCTGTACACCCTAAAGGAAAGTTCTGGGTTCAGTACGAGCTAAGATATCAAGAAGAACTTGAACAAACAACATGAAATTTAAAAAACTTCCAGAATTACAAACAGGTGTTTCCCTCTTATTGAAGGAGTGGCTATTTATCATTTTCTTGACATTTTCTTTTTTTGATTGCACACAAATTGACAAACCGATCTATAATGTATTTAAAAGATTCTGTCTAAATTTGTCACTGGACATTGTGCTGTATTTGAGTACTGACTCCTACATTCCTAAGGATTTAGTATAGAGATTAATGATTAGCTCTCACTGCTTGGGGTCCATTACACTCTCTGGAGGGCAAGATTTAGAGCTGAATCAACATTAACACAATGAATTACAGTGATTTACCATGGCTTTGAGTTTTTTAATTAGAAGTTAGAGGCGAAATTATAGGACTTTAAATATATTTTATTTCCTCATTGGACTTCAGACCAATGTTTTAAATGGTTTGAGTTATAGCTAAGGGATCTGCAGAACAAAATAAGCTTCTGAACAGGAACATGCAGCCACAATAATAGTTAGTATCACATTAAGTCTTATGTAGTTTTCCGTATAAATCAAAACTGTTTCATGTGTCAATGTTTTAGTGTTTCTGAGCAATCCATTGCACACTCCCCTGGTGGATGTTAATAAGTTACACAGAAGTTTTGTGAAATTTTCCACTGCAAAGTGAGAACCCAAGCCCAAGTACATCCAGGTAATAGTACTCAAATAATGTGACTCATAACAAAGGCAGTTGAAGTACAGACCTTTGGGTTGGTGAGCTTGTGTCGGAATTAGTGGTCGGAGGGCTCATATCAAACATTAAAAGCTGCTCTCCTGAGTCTAATCAAATTGTTTGATTTTCTTTTGGGGGCTAGGTTCAAAACAGGTTCCATTCCTTTTGGAGTAAGCTCTGCTCCCCTGCCGTAATGCCTCCGGCAGGATCTGACGGTTCAAGCAGCATCTGAGCGCTGAACCGTAGGATGGTCTTCTGCCAAATTATATAAGTATCTTTCGTTCGCATTAATTCAATAATCTTGAGTATTTCTGATAGAAATGTGAGCATGAGCGTAGTTCTATCAGGGAGATATCAGGATACATCTATCAGGCATCTCATCCAATCTCAATACAGGCTCCGTTTTAAAAGCTGGCCAGCTGTCTCTCATTGTTTGCAAGTCCATTTCATGCTTTTAAGAGCCCTCTAAAAACAATCTGTTACTGGTAAAATATCTACCGGACTGTCTGGGCCAAGCTTAGCGTCCCGTGTTGATTTGATATGGGACGCATCATTTCATGTTTAAATATGAGACGATCCCGTATTTTACGGGATGGTTGACAACCCTATAAGAGAGGTATGTCTCAACTGAAGGTGGTTCCTCCAGCAGGAAAATAGAGTGCAACAATCTGATTCCAAAAGTGAAAATCCCATTCATTTTCTCCATAGGCGAAATTATTTTTAACGACAGACCCGCCATGAGCTCCGAAGTTGTAATTCGATGGCATATGCTTCTGCTGAAACCATCAGTCCGCATTTTTTCAACTTCATTTTTAAAAAAGCATGTTCATTAGTGGAATTTCTAGTTAAGAACTACACTATCCAGCCAGAGGTGTAGTAAAAACCAGACCATCCAAGACTCAGACCAAGACTAGACCCTTCAAGACCCGGATCCAGACCAAGACCTATCCTTAATTCCAAGACCCAGGCCAAGACCTGTTGGTTCAAGAGTAGTAAATTTAATGAACCAAGATACTGAATTTGTATTTGAAGAATATTCTTCGAAGTTTTCAAATGCAAATTTTACCACTGCAGGCTCTGACATTTTACCGACAGTTATATGTAAAAAAAAGTCCAGTTTTACAAGATGCCTTCATAACCCAAATGCCCCAGGTGTCACAAAGCAGTTTATTCTTTTACCGTAATAAAAGATTAAAAAAATGTCATATTTTGCTCTTTATTGCAATCATAATTTTAAAAAGAAGGAAAAAAAATCTTAAAGGAATGCTAATAGATTGTTAATGAAATAATAACATTTCAGTTTATCCAATAGGATCTTAATGTATTGTTAGTGGAGACTTATCTGATTGCTTTAGGGCTGGTTCAAAATTATAACAAATTCCTTCAAGATTTTTTGCATAATAAATTAACTCTCAAAACACAGATGGCTTATTCACATGTTAACATTAAATGCCAAATTCATCTTTGCTAACGTCATGGTTACTTTCGTAACCTCCGTTCCCTGATGGGAACATGGGTATAAAAGGAGCTGGTATGCAACCACTCATTCAAGTTTTGTGCTGAGGAGCCGAGACCAGGTCCCGGCCATTTCAGCAGGTAGTTCAGCGTTGTGGCAAGAGGGACACAATGTCTCATTCCCTCCATCAGGGAACGGAGGTTACGAAAGTAACCATGATGTTCCCTATCTGTCACTCACTCGACGTTGTGTCGATGTAGTGACACTAGAGGTCCCTCTACAAAACGCCACAACTATCTGAACTGTGTTACGTGAACTGGCGGTGTGTGACAGGCAGACCACTGTGTGCCTCGTAGCCAGCGCACCAGGCCGTCACGTAACCTCCCCCAACGCTCTTATGAGCATCGAATGGTTCATCAGGAACAAGTCGACTGCCCAACTATAGGGACAAGCTAGCCCAGCCGATGCCTCATTCCCTCTCTTTTCTCCCCAAAAGAGTGGAATTTGTTAACTGACTGGGAGCCATAAGTGTCTGCGTCAGGAGACCACACTCCGCCCAAAAAGGGGGGGGGGGCTATTTTGAGTGGAATACGTCACATGGTCTTAACGAGTCTTGTCAGAAGTATGTCATGTGGAGAGGTCCCATGGTAGGTCCTACCCGAAGGGGGAGGAGTTTCTACAGAGCATGGCGACCTGGGGCAGAGGGGCGTCTGCCCAAGGAAGATGCAGTTTGCCGACAGGGAAACAATTTTGTGGAAGATATCACATTCGGGGAACCAGCACATGTGGAGCACCTACCTCAGTACAGGGGCTCATTGGTGCACATACTGGGCCGGTCAGCAAGTTTCTCTGCAAACTCAGCTGCCAGAGGGCTAAGGAGGAAAGTCATCCAGGGATCACAGTCTGTGAACACGACTGGGAGTCAAGAGCACACGTCTTCACCTCAAGGGAGGGGAAAGGCGCTATGTGCAAGCGGTACACGCGGCCAGCTGTCCCGAAACTTACCTGCTCGTGCCTGCCAATACACAGGACGAGACCGGCTCAACCTGGAAATTGTAGAATCTCGCAAAGGTGTTAGGTGTTGCCCAGCCCGCTGCTCTGCAGATGTCTGCCAAAGAGGCACCACTGGCCAGGGCCCAGGAGGCCGCCACACTCCTGGTAGAGTGGGCTCATAACCCCACAGGGGGTGGCATGTCCTGAGCCTGATAATGCCATCGCAATGGCGTCAATGACCCAGTGGGCGATCCTCTGTTTGGAGACAGCGCTTCCTTTCCGCTGTCCACCAAAGCAGACAAAGAACTGCTCGGAGCTTCTAAGGCTCTGCGTGTGATCCAAATAGATGCGTAAAGCTCGCACCAGACACAGCAACGCCAAGGCTGGGTCTGCCTCCTCCTGGGGCAGCGCTTGCAGGTTCACCACCTGGTCCCTAAAAGGGGTCGTGGGAACCTTGGGCACATAGCCCGGTCGGGGTCTCAGAATCACTTGAGAGTAACCCGGACCGAACTCCAGGCACGATTCGCTGACAGAGAACGCCTGCAGGTCCCCTACCCTTTTGATGGAAGTGAGCGCAGTCAGGAGGGCAGTCTTCAAAGAGAGTGCCTTAAGCTTGGCTGATTCCAAGGGCTAAAAGGGAGCTCCCTGTAGACCCTGAAGGACTACAGAGAGGTCCCACGAGGGGACGAGGTGCGGTCTGGAGGGATTCAACCTCCTAGCGTCTCTCAGGAACCTGATGATCAAGTTGCACTTCCCCAAGTACTTACCATCTAATGCATCGTGATGAGCTAAATTAGCGGCTACGTACACATTCAAGGTGGAGGGGGACAGCCGCCCCTCCAGCCTCTCCTGCAGGAAGGAAAGCACCGATCCAACTGCGCATCTTTGGGAGTCTTCGTGTTGGGAAGGACACCACTTAGCGAACAGACGCCACTTCAAGGCATACAGGCACCTGTCGCGAGGAGCGTGAGATCTGAGGGGCTGTCGCGAGGAGCGTAAGATCTGAGAACCACATCTGGATGGGCCAGTAGGTTGCTGGCCGGAATGACAGGGCAAGCATTATTGCCAACAACTCTAGGCAGTTGATGTGCCAATGCAGCCGCGGGCCAGTCCAGGAGCCGGTGGCTGTGTGCCCATTGCATCCGGCGCCCCAGCCCATCTTGGAGGCATCTGTTGTAACCACAATGCGCCTGGAGACCTGCTCTAGGGGAACCCCTGCCCGTAGAAATGCAAGATTGGTCCAAGGGCTGAAGAAGCAGCAACAGATCGGCGTGATGGTCACATGATGTGTCCTGTGGCACCATGCCCATTTTGGGACTTGAGTCTGAAGCCAGTGCTGAAGCGGTCTCATATGCATCAACCCGAGTGGTGTGGCCGCCGCTGAGGGTGCCATATGCCCCAGGAGCCTCTGAAAAAGTTTCAGTGGAACCGCTGTCCTCCATCTGAATGCCTTCAGACAGTTCAGCACCGACTGCGCGTTCGTGAGGCACGCTGTCATCGAGACTGAGTCCAACTCCAAACTGAGAAAAGAGATGCTCTGAACTGGGGAGAGCTTGCTCTTTTCCCAGTTGACCCAAAGCCCCAGTCGGCTGAGGTGCCGGAGCACGAGGTCGCTGTGTGTGCACAGCAACTCTCTAGAGTGAGCTAGGATTAGCCAGTCTTCGAGATAGTTGAGGATGTGGATGCCCACTTCCCTTAGCGGGGCAAGGGCTGCCTCTGCGACCTTCGTGAAGACACGAGGGGACAAGGACAGGCTGAAGGGGAGGACCTTGTACTTGTACGACCAAGACGTAGCAGTACACATCCTTCAGGTCTACCGCCGCGAACCAATTTTGATGCCGGACGCTCGTTAGAGTGCGTTTTTGCGTCAGCATCTTGGACGGGAGTCTGTGCAAAGCCCGGTTCAGTACTCGCAGGTCCAGGATTGGTCGCAACCCACCACCTTTCTTCGGTATGATGAAGTAAGGGCTGTAGAACCCATTCTTCATCTCGGCTGGAGGGACAGGCTCTATCGCACCCTTGCGCAGAAGGGTAGCGATCTCCGCACGCAAGGTAGTGGCATTCTTGCCCTTCACCGAGGTGAAGCGGATGCCGCTGAACCTGGGCGGGCGCCTGGCAAACTGAATCGCGTAGCCAAGTCGGACGGTCCGAGTCAGCCATCGCAATGGGTTGGAAAGCGCGAGTCATGCGCCCAAACTCCGGGTGAGGGGGACCAAGGGAATGATCACGTTGGACGTACCGGCGGATGGGGCCTCGTGGCGGGGCGGAGCTCTAGGTGCCACGTCGAGGGGACTCAAGCCCCGTGGCCATGCTGAGTTCAGGGACAGCGAAGCACTTACCTGACTCCTGCTGTCCACCATAAGATTGGCTGAGGAGGGGGGAGGAGGAATCTCGTCCCCGTAGTCCACTGGAACCAATCCCGTGTGGGCGTGTTTGTGCCACAGCAGGGCGCACAGGATCGGGGGGTCTGCCGCTGGAGTGCCATACCTGACAAAATGGGATGGTGGACTGTGGTGGTGACGACAGCCATGCGCACCAGATATGTGACCCAGGAGATGAGGGAACCATTCTTTTGTCAGGCTTTTGGGTGCAGCAGCCTCCTGGGCATGCGGCGACAAAAGATTCTCCTCCCAGCCCTCCACTGGGGGATGGAGTGGAATTTCGACCAGCCCCAGACAATTGGGTCTCCTCACCCCTGGGTCGCCCGTCTCGGGGGTGCTTCGAAGCCTTCTTCGGGTTCTTAGCGGCCGGCCGCGAGACGGGTGGCGTCTGTTTCCTGCGGAGGGCTCCACGCCAGAACCGGGCCATGGGGGTGGGGTGCGGCAGAGGCGGTGTTGTTGCTGCAGGAGGACGCCCTTGGCGACGAGCAGACAGGGTGAGGGGTCTTAAGCCGTGCTGGGGCAGGATATGTTGTGGACATCGCCTGCCCGAGAGACATCCATCGCCCTTGACCTTCATCGCCCGGAGAGCGAGGTCGGTCACCAGGCGCAGTTCCTGAATCAATCCCGGATCAGAACTACCCTTGTGCAGTTCTTTTAGCGCCTTGGCTTGGTGTACTTGCAAGAGAGCCATGGCGAGCAGGGCGGAGGCGGCTTGTCCAGCGGCACTGCAGGCCACAGTCGTCAGGGACAATGTAAACCTACAAGCCCTGGACGGGAGCTTCGGGAGCCCATGCCAGGTGGTGGCACTCTGCGGACACAAGTGCACCGCGAGCACCTTATCCCCCTGGGGGATCACCGAATACCCCTTGGCCACACCACCATTGAGGGTAGTGAGAGCGGGGGAGCTGAAAGACCACGACCGGGCAGTAAAAGGTGCCTCCCATGATCTTGTCAGCTCCTCATGCACCTCCGGGAAGAAAGGAACGGGGGCGGGATGTGGCCGTGGGCGGCGCCCCGAGCCCAGGAACCAATCATCGAGCCGCGAGGGTTCAGGGGAGAGTGGAGGGTTCCACTCTAGCCCGACGCTAGCAGCCACCCGGGAAAGCATGCCCATCATTTCTGCGTTGGTGTGAGACTGGGCGACCGTTCCCGAAGGAGGAAGCCCAGCCAAAGCCTCTACATCAGACTGGACGAGCCCGCTCTCTGATGCTGCGCTCGATAACTCATCGTCTTCCCGAGCTCCAAACGAGAAGTCGAACTCGTGCTGAGACAAGGTCCGTGGGGGGATACCCAGCGGAGGTGGTCCCATTGATGTCCCCAAATCGCCCCCAGTGCTAACCGACACGGCCTCAAACCCGTAGGTAGAAGGACCGGTTTCTTATGAAAGCAAGCCGCAACCACAACGTTGCCATGGTCATGTTCTTGCAATGAGGACATGACTCATCCACGAACGATGTCTCCGCGTGTGCAGTGCCCAGACACGTAAGACAGCGATTGTGGCCATCAGAAGCAGAGAGATAACGACCGCAACCAGGAATAACACACAGACGGAAAGGCATCTTTAAAAAGATGTTCCATATGTGCCGCTCTTTTTGTGAAATGAAAATATACTCTTTTAGAATATACTCTCTTATTTTCGTTCTGCTGAAGCGCCCAGGGGCATTCTCTGCACTCCATGGGTGCAGAGGGGGAGAAGCCGCTGAAATGCGCCGTAAATCCATCAGTTTTAACCAAATACATATATGCATACCAAAAGATGTGTAATTCTTTTTTCTTTTTTTTTTTTGCCACAACTGTAGTAGTTGTTACACAATGGAGTGAATAAAAGGATACTGTGTAAGTATATCATTTCAGCAAGACACAAAAGCACACACAAACACATATCCATAAAGCCTTTGTAAGATGCCTCAGTCTCTCTTAGCTGGTACAAAATCTTGTCAAGGTAAATCTTCTTTCCTGCCAATTAAGGTTGCATTTTGACAGTGATGTAAAGATGTCTATTGGTGTTTTAAGGGAAGAAATCGATAGTATTTTCCAACAGCAAAATATATGCCACGTCCTCATCTCTCCTTGCAGCAAGTTGACATTTACTGCATTTTGAAGGAAATTATGCACACATCCTTTCCAGATCTGGATCAGACTAGATTTTTCTGTCCTCACCATTAGGTAAGGCATTTTATAGTGAAGCACAATATCCGGCAATCAAGCCTCATTGTATCAAGCCTCATTGCTGGTCAAGAGCTATCACCCAAATATCAGCCCACTGCACATCTTTTCTGCATCCTGAATTTATTGTTATACGAGCATGACCCTGTTTCTTCAGGCCATCTTGATAGTGTTCTGCACACATTACTCCCATCTTGTTTAGTCTTCACTGACTGCCTGTCTCATACCGTATTAAGTTTAAAATTCTCCTGACATACAAAGCTCTCAATGATCTGGCACCTCATTATATATGTGATCTGCTGCATCCATACACACCAGCATGCACTCTTCGTTCTTCTGATTCCAAATTATTGTCTGTCCCTAAATTTCGCCTTTCCACTTTTGGTGGGAGATCCTTCAGTGTAGTTGCACCTAAACTGTGGAACTCTCTACCTCAGAGCCTCCGTGACATCTCCTCTATTTCTATCTTTAAATCTCAGCTTAAAACACATATTTTCTCAGCACATTATCTGTCTATTTCTGTTTGGTGTTTTATTTCCCCCTTTGTATTTAAGATTTTAACTTCTGTTGAAATGAATATTAATATACTTTGTCCTGTTAAATGTATATGGGGTGTAAAGTGTCCTTGAGCTTGTGGAAAGGTGCTATATAAATAAAATGTATTATTATTATTATTATCTTCCCTAAAATCACTGACTATAATCTTAACTCATTGTGTAATGACCAGGAGGACCATTCTGCAGTGCATTTGCTGACAAAGAGATTCTAGGGTTTTCAATTCAGCATCACTAGTGGCAAAGTGTGGTTTGGTGGTCTTAATTTGTACATTTATTTAAGCTCATGCAATCTTGTTTTATTCAGTTTGTAATATCTGTATGATGAACATCAGAGTTAATCTTCCACAATAAATGGTGAACAACTGTAACTTTTCAAGCGCTAGCTTTTGTGCTTGATTGGCGCACTTTTCCCTCCTGAAGAACCCTTGAGATGTGTCAACTCAGTGTACCACTTCTGTACGTGCTGGAACCCACATGAACACAGCGTTCAGAGCCTGTCTGTTTCCACAGTCCCTCTTGTCCCTGACTCCCCTCACACAGCTCCACAATATGTTGAGTAACCAGACCACCAAAGGCCCGAAGGCATTCTTTATCTTTGAAAATGAAATTAGGAAAAGCAGCAAAAGGACAAAGAGCAAAAGAGTGATAGAGAACAAGAGGCACAGAGACATGATCTCTGACATCTTCATTGTTCTTGTGCCTTCATAGTCAAGGACCTTGTGATGTTGTTATCTCACATCAGGGCACATAAGGATGGAAACATGTCCTTGTTATATGGGTTTTGCCATGGAAAAAGAGACAATTTAATTTTATTAATTTTACAGGCTGTGCTTCACCTCATAGGCATCATGTCTGGGGGTCAGAACTCTTGCTCTTTAATTAAAAATTCACCAACATAACCAAAAGTCACTGTGAGAACAAATACTACACTACAAAAAATAATTTTCTTACTGAGTATTTTTGTCTTGTTTTCCAGTCAAAATTTCGAAACATTCTTAAAACAAGATATATTTACTTAGTTGAGCAAAATGGTATAAGATATAATGGCATTATCTTATTTTCAGAGAAATGTAACTAAATTTGGTGCGGTTTATGCTTATAACAAGAAACAATTATTTGCCAATGGGGTAAGAACAAAACCTTGATTCAAAGGAAAAACAAGTTTATCTTTTTTAGCCCATTGGCAAACAGTTGTTTCTTGTTTTAAGTATAAACCCCACCAAATTTTGTTAGATTTCTCTGAAAACAAGATTTTATATCATGCTATTCTGCTTCTTGAGTAATTTGTAATTTTTTTAAGGATATGTAAATATTTTTACTGGAAAATAAGACAAAAATGCTCAGTAAGAAAGTGTTTTTTTGCCATTTGTGAACTTCACTCACTGAGCACTTTATTAGGAACACTATGGTCCTATTAAAGTGCCCGACGTGGTCTTCTGCTATTGTAACCCATCTGCCACAAGGTTCAATGTGTTGTGCATTTTGTGATGCTATTCTGCTCACTACAATTGTACAGTGTAGTTATCTGAGTTACCGTAGCCTTTCTGTCAGCTCAAACCAATCTGGGCTGCGTTTCCCAAAAGCACTGTAAGCCTAAGTAAATCGTAGAAACCACTGGCGCCAATGATCTCTATGATCAATTTAAGCTTACTATGCTTTTGGGAAACACAGCCCTGGCCATTCTCTGTTGACCTCTCTCATCACCATCTGCAGAACTGCCGCTCAATGGGTGTTTTTTGTTTTTGGCACCATTCTGAGTATACTGTTGTGGGTGAAAATCCAAGGAGATCAACAGTTACAGAAATACTCAATCCAGCCCGTCTGGCACCAGCAATCATTCTGCAACAATCTTTAGGTAGGTGGTACGTGTCAAAGTAACATCCACATGAATGCCAGGACCCAAGGTTTCCCAGCAGAACATTGCCCAGACCATCCCATTCCAACTTGATAGCACAAATCTCTGACCAAAAAGGTATTTTATTGCTCGATGTTTGGAAGATGACTTATAAGGAAACAAAACTGCAATGCTGCTGTTATCTTAGCAGGTATTCAATTATCACCAGAGATGTCTCCTGGCAATCAAATTGCGGAGGATAAACAAGGCTATGCTATGCTAGCACCTGTTCTACAAGTGAACAATTATCAAAAGAGAGTATAATAGAGCTGTTCAGGTTGTAGTTGTAACGATGCTGGCTGCTGGCAATGACGATGAGAACCCAAGTGCAATTTATTAAACAAAAGTGAAATCCAATAGAACCCTAACAATAAACATGAAAGAAACATAAAACATGAACTTGACTAAACTTGGCATAAACTTGGCTTGACATGAACCGCATACCAAACATATACAACATTCATTCAATACTTGACCAATGACAATGGTGAACATGAGGGCTTAAATACATGGACATGGGGGAAACATAAACCAATGAACAAACAGAACTGATAACAAGCTAATTAAACAATAAACCAATGAAAACATGACACATGAACATGGAGGCAAAACATGAAATCACATGACAAAGGAACAGGAACTAAACTTTTCAAAATAAAAGACATGAATCAACAAAATACACAACATATCCCCCCCCACTAAGGGGCAGCTCCCGACGCCCCAACACATAAACAAAACATGTAAAACATGACATAAATTCAAAGTTCTGTAGGGAGCTGGGGGGGGGGGGTGTGTCTTGAGGCATGGGGCTTGTGACCAGGGCAGAGTCCGTGGGGGGTGGAGCCATGAGAGATTCGAGGCGCGGAGCCATGGAAGGTGGAGCTGTGAGAGGCTCGAGGGGCGGAGCCATGGAACTTGGTGCCCGGAGAGTAGCCGAAGACTCGAAGGGCCAGGGTGGAGCCGATGGCAGTGAGGACCAAGGCGGTGCTGGAGACTTGGAGGAGCAAGGTGGAGCTAGGGTATCGGAAGACTGAGGTGGAACCAGTGGGACTGAGGACCAAGGTGGAACAGTAGGGAAGGAGGTCCCCAGTGGAGCTGACAGATTGGAGGGACGAGGTGCAGCCAGAGGATTGGAGAGCCAAAGTGGAGCCAGGTGACCGACAAACCAAGGAGGAGCCGGAGGGACAAGGGACCCCGGCAAAGCCGACAGGCTGAAGGACTGCAGTGGAGCCGAGGGAACGCAGAGCTGAGGTAATGTCGAGGGACCGACAGGCCAAGGCAAAGTCCAGGGCTCGGAGGGTCCAGGCGGAGTCAGAGGGCCGAAAATTCCCCTTGTCTGCTCAGGAGAACTAAGGGTGGGTATAAGGGTGGGAACCATCTCCAGGTCCAACTGCTCAGTTGTGGCTGTGACGTGGCATGGAGCAGGCTGAGATGTTGCTGTGATGTGGCATGGAGCAGGCTGAGGCGTTGCTGTGACATGGCATGGAGCAGGCTGAGGCATTGCTGTGACGTGGCATGGAGCAAAAGATGGCACTAGCTCAGCGACCATGATGAGGAACTCTGGCTTGGTGGCCATGACATGGAACTCTGGCTCGGCGGCCATGATGTGGAACTCTGGCTCAGTGGCGGCCATGTCGTGGACCTCTGGCTTGGCGGCGGCCATGTCGTGGAACTCTGGCCCGGTGGAGGCCATGTTGTGGACCTCTGGCTTGGCATCCACCTCCCACACAGTGAACGTGGAACCAATGATCTGCAGGGCGAGGTCGATATACTGAGCGAGGGTAAGGGTACTCTTACTGCCTGGCATCAGAATGGGTTGGCTCACTCAATCAAACCGGAAACAGTCTTTGAGTGTAACCTCACTAAAGTCCACCTGGATGGCCAGATCGCAAAAGTCCTCCACATAGTCCTCCAGGGGACGATTCCCCTGATGTAGGCGCAGAAGCTGAACTGGTGGGTTCATTATTGGGTCAAGTATTCTGTAACAATGCTGGCTGCTGGCAATGATGATGAGGAAGACGAAGACGATTAATTGGAGAACCCAAGTGCAATTTATTAAACAAAAGTGAAATCCAATAAAACCCTAACAATAAACATGAAAGAAACATAAAACATGAACTTGACTAAACTTGACATAAACTTGGCTTGACATGAACAGCATACCAAACATATACAACATTCATTCAATACTTGACCAATGACAATGGTGAACATGAGGGCTTAATTACATGGACATGGGGGAACATAAACCAGTGAACAAACAGAACTGATAACAAGCTAATTAAACAATAACCAATGAAAACATGACACATGAACATGGAGGGAAAACATCTTGGGTTACTTGACCGTAACCCTTGTTCCCTGAAAAAGCGGAATGAGATGCTGCGCTTGATTAAGCGCTTATGGGAACGTCTTTAGAAGTGACCAGCTGTGAATATGTGTGTTAAGAATGTTTCCCAAGTGGCACCCCATCAATCAAGGCGTGGCAAGCCGACAGAGCGGCCACATAAACCCTGAGAGTGGTGAGGCATGTGCCTGTTGATAATTTCTCCTGCAGGAAGTCCAGAACTGAAGCAATCTGGCAATTAACTGGATCTGCATTATGTGCAGTGCACCACCTTTCAAAGACACCCCATTTATTGGCATAACTTTTTCTAGTGGAAGGAGCCCTAGCACTCAGAATGGTCTCAATAACTTCAGGTGAAAACCCAGTGTCCCTCAGATGGTACCCTTCAGGGGCCAAACATGAAGGTTCCACAGCTCAGGCTGAGGATGAATATTATCCCCTGCACTTGAGACAGAAGGTCCCTCCTCTCCGGTATCGCCCAAGGCGAGCCGTCGAGGAGAGATATTATCTCCGAGAACCATACCCTGTTTGGCCAACGTGGTGCTATCAGTAAGAGGCAAGATCCTTGTTGACGAACTCTGACTAGAACTCCCAGGAGCAGAGAAACCAGAGGAAACGCATACAGGTGCATTTTAAGCCATGTATGCACCATCGCGTCCAGACCCAGGCGGGCTGGGTGACTCAGAGGGAAGTAGAGGGGACATTGCACTGTCTGTTGGGAGGCGAAGAGGTCCACCTCTGCTTTGTAAAATCTTAACCAGATTTGTTTCACTACCTCGGGGTGGAGTTTCCTGTAAAGGAGGAGGCGAGAAGCAGCTTTCCTTGTTTAGGTAAGGATTTATTTTCTGCGTCTGTAGCACAATTACAGTCTCACAGTCTTTGCGTTATCCACTAAGTTAATCTCCAATCGCACACAAAATACACTCTCATAATTTATAATAATAACACTCTTTGTTTCATTCTCGTCTGTGGTGCCCAGGCTCCCCCTTCTATTTGCGGTGTGTCTCTATTTATGCCGCTCTCCCCGTGCTCACTGAAATTAGAGACAGGTGTTAGACATAATTTAACTCAGGTGTAAGCGCCCTTACCGCTTTCTCTCTCTCCTTTACTGGACAGTAAATCCGCTCCCATATTCAGGCATCCAGGGATATATACTGCTTTGAGTGACAGGAGCTTGCCCTGGGCCCAAAAAAAATCTGCTGCGCTAGTCTGTTTAGCTGGTGTGAGACTGCCGCTGTGTTGTCCACCCGCACCAGGACATGGCAGCCTCTCAGATGCTGGAGGAAGTACTTCAAGGCCAGAAATACAGCCATCAACTTGAGACAGTTGATGTGCCAATCGAGCTCATGACCCTCCCATTCCCCTTGAGCTGGATGACCACTTAAGACCGCTCCCCAGCCCGACAGGGAGGCTTCTGTCATTAGCAATCTGCGATGGCAAGACGCACCTAGAGTGGGACCCAAGGCGAGTAACCAGGGTCTGAGCCACATAGAGAGGTTACATAGCCCGTGGCGTGTAACCATTATAATCCTTCAGGGATTGGCCCTTGGATGAAATCCCCCGGCCACAACTGAAATGGTCTCATATGCAAAAGGCCCATAGGTGCCATGAGACCTAACATTCGTTGATACTGAAGAACAATATGATCTTGGCCTAGCTTGACTTTGCTCAGGGTATTCTGAATGGTCTCGATTCAAGTGGGAGACAGCTGTGCCTGCACCGTGATCGAATTCCATACGATCTCTAAATATGTCGTTCTCTGGGCAGGAGAAAGAATGCTTTTCTTGTTGTTGAGTCTCAACCCTAGAGAAACTAGATGAGCTAAGATGACATTTCTGTGCTGTAATGCCAGTTCTTGCGATTGTGCTAGTATCAGCCAGTCATCTATGCAATTCAAAATGCGGATGCCCTGAAGTTGCAATGGAGCTAGTGCTGCATCCATGCACTTTGTGTATGTGCAAGGTGATAAGGCTAGGCCGAATGGAAGAACCCGATATTGGTAATCTTCGCCCTCGAAAGCCAACCTCAGGAACTTCCTGTGTTGTGGCAGTATTTCTATATGAAAGTATGCATCCAAGAGATCGATCGTGACTAACCAATCGTGATGTTGAATTTGTGACACAATCGTCTTGACAGTTAGCATCTTGAACTTGAGCGCCTTGACTGAGTGGTTCAAGCCTCGAAGATCTAAAATCGGATGCAATCCCCATCCTTCTTGGGAACCAGGAAGTATATGCTGTAGTGACCTGACTCTCTCTCTGGAAGGGGAACATATAGTTTTATAGCCCCCTTGACCAGAAGAGATTGCAGCTCTCATGACAGTAAATGTGCTTGTTCTGGTTTCACAGTAGTGGGGAACACGCCTTTGAAACGCGGAGGATGGCGAACAAATTAGATTCTGTAGCCCTTTTGTACTGTCTTTAGGACCCACATAAAAATACCTGGCAGTAGCTTCCACACTGCCAGGTTCTCTGAAATGGATACCAACTTTGATACTTCCCGTTGAGGGGATGTTGGGTGTTCCGTGTCCTGGGTGACAACAGGAAGCATCGGACCACTCAACATTTCGCTGGAAACCGCTGCCCCACGAAACACCAGAGGTGGTGGGGATGGAGAGGTTTCGTGGGGGTGTCGGGAAGGAGCGGGTAGATGTTTTGCATGCCCCATCCTGAGGGGGGCTACCCCCACAATGCTGAGCGCAAGACCACCAGGACTTCTTCTTTTTGGAAATAATGGTCCTGAGGTCTTGCTTTGGAGGCTGCTGAGGGCAACGAGCCGGTCCCTAATCTTTACAAGGGGGAGCGCGACTCGCCACACTTTGTTTTTGAGTCTCCCTTCTAGAAGGACCAGGGTGAGGCTGGGTGGTCGGTAGCCCCTCCCCCTGAATGTGGTGAGGAAGGAATTGCACAAAGGCTTCCTTGTGTTTTTTCACCTCCTGAAACCTGGTGATGACTGTATTCACTGAAGGTGAGACCGGGGCACCAAGTAGGAATACTCTGTCCTTATCCTTAATGCCTGTGAGGTTTAGCCACAGATGCCTCTCCGTGCTGACCAAAGCAGCCACTGAACGGCTGATAGCACGAGCCGTCTGCTTGGTTGCACGGAAAGATAAATCTGTGGCTCGACGAAGCTCTGAGAATGCTTCCTCTTCGACTGTACTACTCACATTCAGGTCCTCCTGTAACACCGCCATGGTGTGTAGCGCAGCACCAGCCTGACCTGCTGCTTGATAAGCTTTCCACACAAGCGTTGAGGCAGTTCTACACGGCTTCGTGGGGAGAGTTGGTCTTTTAAATGATGATGTCGAACCAGGCGAGAGATGGCCCGCGAGCGTCACTTCTACCTGTGGCATCATCGTATACCCCCGTGCCTTAGCACCCACGATAGTTGAATATGTCGACGTCGAAGGCACAAAGATATGGGAAGTATAAGGTTTCCCCCATGAACGAGTGAACTTGTCATGGAGATCTTCAAAGAAGGGGAGAGACTGATTTTGTATTCCCTTCTCTTGGCCACCAGACAGAAATCTGTCTTCTAGTTTCATTTGTTTGGGGGTCTCTTGTTCACGTGGCCAGTCTAGCTGTAAACTGGCCACCGCACGAGTAACCACCTCAAGTAATTCCTCAACCGCTTTGTTATCACATGAGGAACGTTCAGAGGTAGGCAACTCAAAGTCCACAGACCCAAGAGATTCATCGTCCCCCTCATGAACCGAAGAGGCGCCGGGGCGCGCTTCGAGATCACGCGAGGGACAAACTGGGTCTGGAGGGAGAGTGAGCGATAGGGACGGACCCGTCTCTCGCTCCTCAGCCAGATCCATACACGAGCCCCACAATAGAATGGTGCGTGCTGGCTTTTAGAAGTAAGCGTGAGGAGCGCGCAGCGTCTTCACTGTGAACAGCACACAATGCTCACACCCATCTCGCTCCAATGTAATAGCAGCATGCTCTTACCCCAAACAAACAAAACAAAACTGGTGTGTGTCCGATTCAGCCATAGGACGTAAGCATGGAAACACACACCATTTGCTTTGTTGATCGCTCATTTTTTCTTTTTTTTTTCTTTCTTTTGTCTTTTCCACACTTGAATGACAGAGAAAGAGAAAGTTTTCTGCACACTGCCTGACAAATCTAACTCCTATCAGAAGAAAAATAGAGAGCTTGAGAAGCTGTAGAAGCACAAACACAACACAGAGTGGTCTGAAGACAAAAGACCTGATGATGCACCTGTGGCACATCTATTTATAGCCCATGGTACTGGCGTATTCTGATGATGTCACCAACAGAGGCTATAAAGGTTCTAGTCAATTTCATTGACGTGTTGCACACATATTCACAGCTGGTCACTTCTAAAGACGTTCCCAAAAGTGCTAAATCAAGCACAGCATTAAGCGTAGCATTTGACAGGGAACATGAAATCACATGACAAGGGAACAGGAACTAAACTTTTCAAAATAAAAGACATGAATCAACAAAATACACATAACAGTAGTCCAAAATCCCAGAAGAGAATTTGCCATGGGTTCCCTCTGGATTTTCCTATGGGTTTTTATAATGGGGTTTTTGAACAATAAGGTCTATGGTAACATTAATTGACGATATGTGGTTGTTTTGTTCTACAACATCCATTAATAACAGTCATACCTCAAACGTGAATTTTTAAGACAAATTAAATTACATACTTTTTTTTTTTAAAACAAACGGCGGCTTCAAAATTCACGTTTGATGTATGACTGTGTGTAATTTATGTTGTAGAAAAAAGCACCCACGTATCGTAAAGTAATGTTTACCACAGACATTATTTTACTCAGAAATTCAAAAACCCTATTATAAAAACCTATAGGAAAATCCAGAGGGAACCCATGTCGAATTAGATTTCTGTGTTCGTCTACAAATTGACGTCACGGCTAAACAGCTCTCTTAACCATGTTTTATACACTGTCTCTGCAAACATTGCCTAAATATATTTTATGGTCATGTAATGTCAAAGCTTTGACTCACTGATGCTTCTTAATTGATTAAAAGTAAATGTTTATGTACCAATATACAAATATACGCATATGTACAAATATAACTTTGTTCATCTCCCTACGTGCGGTAATGTTTGAGTGGCGTTCCCCGCATTTCCGTGAAATCAGTTGAGGATTTCCGCACAAGTTTCCAAGTTGGAAGTCCAACTTCAAATGCTGTTCCTTTGCACTTTTCCAAATAGATTAAATAAAATGGAAATTCCCACTTTCCGAGCTGAATGGAACGCAGCATGAGTCCGTATGACTTACTACTGGTAGATTTAATAGGATATTGAACTTAGGCTGTGTCTCGTTTCAAAGGCTGTGTGCTCTGGAGGTCGCATTTGTCAGCCACATACGTCACAGAGGCAGTCTCATTTCAGAAAAGCATATAGGACACTCCGAATGCAGCCTTCGAACTTTCTTTCACAGGAATTCGGAGGATGCAAGAGGTGTATCCTATGTTGGCACTCACAACCCACAATTCTTTGCTTTAACGGAAACGTGCATAATGTTTTTTTTAAATGAATCCGATTTACCTGAAAATATGATGTCCAAATACAAGTAATGTTTATTCCCATGTTGAAGTACCTCAGTAGACAAGAGAAAAATATGTAAAATTATAATAAAATATAATATAAAGTATTATAAAGTAAATATAAATGTGCAGACACAAAATCCATTTTCTTTTATCTCTACATTGTTATTGTAAATCTCCTAAAGTTTACTTCAGAGATGCTGTCATAGCAACCATGATATGTTCTGTTTCCATTTGTCAAACGAAGGCCGTCTCGTTTAAACAAAGCTAATTTAAAGTTGAGGAGGCTCAGTATACCTCTGCCTGCAAAGGATGCGTCCTGCCTAGCACCAGCATTTGAAATGAGACAAAAGGTGCATCCAAAACCACAAACTTCTGCACTATTCTATGCCATTTTGTAATGTAAGTAGTACGAGTAGTATGTTTACACTGAAAATGCAGCAAAAAGAAGTGTACTTTGAGAACCCGGATTATGCACTCTGAATTGTTGTTGCTATAGTATCCGAAGCACCAGCTGTAAAGGCACAGCCCTCTTCCGGAAAGGGGGTGGGAGCAGCAGCTCATTTGCATTTAAAGAGACACATACGAAAACAGTGTGTTTTTGATTCCACCTAAAAAGAGGCATTTACAACATGGTATAATAAATGATCTGTGGGGTATTTTGAGCTGAAACTTCACAGACACATTCTGGGGACACCTGGGGACTTATATTACATCTTGTAAAAAGGGGCATAATAGGTCTCCTTTAAATTTTCCATTTGGGACGATACTACACTGAAAATTCATACACTACATGGCTGAGTGCATAGTATATTTTAAAAGTGCATAGTGTATAGTGTGTCGTTTGGGACACAGCTACAGCCTTGGTCACATTAATTTATAGATTCAGCTCTGTTCAGTGTGTAATGCAAATTAATTTTTAAAACAAAAATTCATTTTAATTTGACATATTTGTTTCATCAGAATGTCAGCCATTTGCATTTCCCCATTCATCACCATTACACTTTGATTTTTTTGATGGAATTTTTTAAAAATCAAATAGAATACCTAAATTTGTATTTTATTTAAATTAAAAATTCATGCTATTAAGGTGCAGTTTTTTTTAAATTTTTTTTTTTTTTTTACAGAGAAGCAGAACTTGTCATCATATTTAAGGAAGAGACATAATGAAAAAAAAAAAGTTTACCACATAGTATTTATTTAATTATGTTTACACTCATATTGGTCTTGTGAAGCTCAACAGTTGAACTCAATCAAAGAAAATCAGTGATTAATTTTTATAGAAAACAATGTTGTTGTTAGCACAAGGTACAAGAATGCTGACTAAAAATAACATGGTGTGGTTAAATGATTTTACAAGCTAATTGTGTTCTTATTATTATATTTATTTATTTATTTTTTGCACTGATCTTTAACACATGAAACATTCATTTCAAAACATTTTATAAATGTAACAGGATTGGTGCAAAACAGGTGTTGAAAGAAATTTAATTGGTTATTACCATTTTTGTAAGCAATACAAGCATATTATAGTACCCCAATTATCTATACTAGTTTTAAGTATATAAGTTCCAAACTTATTGTGTCAGGGCTGAAGTAAGGTAGCGCTTTTGGGTTTGGCTTAAAGTTTTTAATGATTTAACTATCGGTACTTTAAGATTGTAACCACAAATGTAGGATTGGGGCTAATAGTTTAAAAACCAGCTGAAAACCCCATATTTGTTGACCACATCCTGAATATTGGAGGGACACATTCCCATATGTTGGTCCAGATACTGTACAGCATACTGTATGGTGGTTACAGCCCTGGTACCTGTTGGAAAATATTATCTCTTGAAAGTTCAGCAGAAACTTAAATTAAATTGTAAACATGCTAACGTTTCCTCAGAATGGCCCTCTAATTTCTGCCTCTGCTGTGAGAGCATGAAGAAATATGGCTGAAAATGATGCCCCATGGTCATGAATATTCATGAAACATGCGCATGGTTGTATGTAAACGTTAGCGTAAACATGGTTGTAGGAGGAATTCAGGCTGGTGTGTCACTGAGGTGGATGGAGGCACGTCTGCGTCAGTGATGACATTACACACTGACGAGGGTAATTGTGATGTGCATAGCAACAGCTTCCATGGTTTCAGTCAGCTCCCCCGCAAAGCACCCACTTGGCTGTAGGGGGGCACTGTCAGTAAGAGCCAGCTGCCCATTTCTCTTTCTAAATCTTTTCCTTCCCATGGCTCTTTCTGAAAAACGAAAGTTTGAGACAATTGGGTTCTAAAGTAAAGCTCTTATTCACTCTAATGCATCTTATAAATAATTTGTGTGCAAACAAACAGGCAAAAATTATTCACTCCTCACATCTCATGAAATTGGTGAAAACTGCATAATTTAGTATGGCCACAGTCTGGTTTAATAGACATCTACAGGATGTGTCAAACCACTAAGATAGAATTGCTCCCACTGATGGCACTTTTTATTTTCATGTGCTGTCTGCATTGTTTTAGCACGTGATTCACTAAAGTAATTATGCAAATCAAGTATGGGTGCAAACAAGGCCACATTTTTTTTGCTGAATGCAAATTGCACTGCGTAATTCCCCATCATGTAGGCCGGTTCTGAGTGCTAGGTAGTGAGGATAAGATAGACTAACAATTCGGACACGAGAATTGTGTCTTTAAAATGCTGAAAAACACTGAACTAATAGACCAGTTATTATACCGGTTAACGATCCTCTATTTCATTTGATGAATTACTGCAGCCATAATTGCTAAAAAATGTACACATATATTAAATAAAAATTCTGTTTACTGCCTGCTTAATAACCCAATGTTAATTACGTCAGGCAAATAGCTCTGAGTTTTGTGAATAAGGCACAATCTATTATGAGCCTACACTATAAAAAATTAAATTGCATTTTATCCTCCTTATGGGCTTTTTTGAGTCACAGATACTATGAAAAATTCCCCTAAATGTTGTCCCAACTAGCCTAACAGAGTTGTCTGAACGAACAATTTCATATTGAACAATGTTGCTGATTTGCAAGTTTCCAGCATGCATTGCAACATGAAAAAATAATGTGGTTAGTGTTATAGGCTTACTTTATTTGCTGTTTATTGACTTCATTTATTCTGTTAGTGTTTTGTTCCCCCACTGTTAGTAAATTGTTGTGTGGTAATCTTAGGAGCTCATCTTTTAACTTAATGAGGTTTGAACAAAAAATTAGTAGTTCTCTCAACAAGAATTTTTGCATATATTGAACTAACAAATTCACATTGACTAAACAAAGCAATATTACTGGAGACAATTATTAAGACAGTTGTTGAGAGAACTCAAAAATTATACTGCATCACTTTGCCTTGATTTTTTACATTTGCTCAACAATTATTTTTTACAGTGTAATTTACATATAAAGGAGGCATGTTTGCACTGAAATGAATGACAATTATTTCTTTGAAATGGGATGGATTGTGGGTGCTTTGTAAATTAGTTGCAGGTTTTTGCCCTAAAATACTGTGTGCAAAGTGGTTTTACTGAATTCACACCTGTGTTGATCAGCCATATTTCTTTTAAGATCAGTAAAGTCATTTACACAAACCCCACATATAACAGCCAGCAGTAGTCCATACATGTGATCTTATCCACTCTGAGCTTGCTAATATGTGAATGAATGAACATGTGATGCTCAGGTGTCTGGACTTGGGGCTGCCTGTTGGGACTCAATACCATTAATTCCATTAGAGAGGCTGGAAAGTTTACCACTGCATTTACACAAGCTTAGGAGTAAGTGAAAAGTTGGTCAGTTTACCAAATTGGCCAGTTGAAAAGAGGAAGTGATTTCAAAAGGCAAAGATTAGGATTTATCTTTTTTTTACTCGTAGTTAAGGGTTTCAGACTGAAAGGGTGCATTAAAACTAGGATCAATTCCAAGACAAACAAAAAACAAAATAAATAGTGTTGTTTGAATTAATTACAGCTCCTCATTTCAAATGTGTAGTTTCATTTAATTAATTCTTCATATACTAATATCATATACACAGGGTTGGGGAGTAACGGAATACATGTAACAGGATTACGTATTTAAAATACAAAATATAAGTAACTGAATTCCACTACAGTTACAATTTAATCATTGGTATTTAGAATACAGTTACATTCAAAAAGTAGTTTGATTACCGAAGAGATTACTTTGCATTTTATTGTCATTTGTTTCATTTAATATTTAGTCCTTTCAGATGGAAAACATTTATACATATAAATGATGCAATCAAAAGTGCATTTGAACAGTAGTGAAACACTTTCTTATGAAGTGTTACATTCATATGAGCAGACAGAGAAATAAGTTTGAAGTAAGTTTGGAGCAGAAGAAATAGAAATAGACCTTGTGTAAATGGTGAGCTTTACTCTAAGCTAAAATGCTATTTCATGCACATTTTACAAGGCACGACCATATTTTTATCAAGAAAATTCACTTTGGATCATAATTTCTTTTTTTCTTGTAAGACCTTTGATATTAGGGAAACAAATCATGTTCTTGATAATAATTTTTTTATTGTTTTCCTGTAAAAATATCTAAAAATCCTTCATACAAGATCAATTTGATTTATCTTGTTTTAGAAACAACACTGCATAAGATATTTAGGGTTTTCAGAGAATGTATTTTTAACATGTGTATTTTGTCTTACTGTACTGGCAGAGTTTTTATAGTCAAAACAAGTGAAAAAATCTATCAGTGCTGAAGAAGTAATCCAAAGTATTTAGAATACGTTACTGACCTTGAGTAATCTAACGGAATACGTTTCAAATGACATTTTACAGCATGTATTCTGTAATCTGTAGTGGAATACATTTCAAAAGTAACCCTCTCAACCTGTTACTGCATAGAGGCAGAGATCATTTAGCAGAGATGGGCCACTTCTGTTAAAATGAATGGGAGAAATTGGAACACCCAATGGCAGCCAACAGTCAACAGATGTAGAAAGGAAATCTTGCCTTACAGGTAAAAGAGCCAATCACCTTTTAGATACAGACATCGCCTGTCAGTCAACTCAACAATGCGCATGCGCATTAGCAATACAAGCCTAGAATGTTTTTCTTTTTTTAGCGTAATCTGAAGCACAATTTATTTACCAGTGTTGTCAGATTTTACTGCTGATTTGAAATATGTTATTATCGTAATCTTAACCAACCATTTTTGTTTTTTCACCCAAATTGGAATGCCTAATTCCCAATGTGCTTTTTTAAGTCTTTGTGGTCGCGTAGTGATTTGCCTCAATCCGGGTGGCTGAGGATGGATCCCAGCTGCCTCCGCGTCTGAGACCGTCAACCCGTGCATCTTATCATGTGGCTTGTTGAGCACATTGCCACGGAGACATGGCGCATGTGGAGGCTTCACGCCATCCACCGCGGCATCCACATTCAACTCACCACGCGCCCCACCGAGAACGAACCACATTATAGCGACCACGAGGAGGTTACTCCATGTGACTCTACCCTCCCTAGCAACCGGGCCAATTTGGTTGCTTAGGGTTAACCAACCATTTTTGAGATTTTGGTATTTTTCCATTCAAGTAGATAGGAGCTGCGCTGGCATGACTGGAAATAGTTTTCCTAGAGTGTTCCAAAGATGGCCGACAGTGGACTTGCTAGAGAGACTTTGATAAAGGGCTGAAATATTGTCCAGCACCAGAATCTTAAATTAAAGTATTAACAATGCAATTGTCAAAGGTTTAAAAAGTTTAAATTGTGAGATGTTTGTGACTAAAGCCTGATCTGTTACCTGGGAGCAACCACGCAAAGCCAAATTCTGAGACATGGGCAAATTTCAGATCCTATATGGCTTAATTTCTGCTATTATGCTTAAAAGGTAAGATATTATGTTTTATGACACATGCACTAAAGGGTAATTGAACTGTTACTACCTCAAAATGCAACAGAGAAATTCCAGTTCACTCAAATAATCATGTTTTATTATAAAACAATATTATCATAAGCCTCTGCAATAACAACATATCCAACAATCTGTATTTGGCAGTTATAAATAGGAAGTATCACAGGTGTATCAGAGAACATCTAATTACACACATTATGGACTTTTAAAATACATTATATTCAGCAAAGTTGTGGATAAACAGGGTGAAAATGGACCTAATTTTGAGATGCACCACAATAAATCACATTACTTCAATATACATGATTGTAGACAAAGATTTTCAATTTTGAGCATTTCACGTGACCTGTATGCAACACTTACGCAAAACAGTGTTAACCATCTCAACAATTTCACTAAGAAAAGCTACATTGTCACTGTATTCATTTATCAAGTGTTGAAGGACACATTTTAGAACCTCTCTCAATGGCTGCATAGACAAAGGGGCTTATAAGGAATTCTCTATTCAACAATTGCACTTATCAGCTACAGTGAAATAATAGTATAGCCTACATGAATTTACAGTTTACAACATATATTGAAAAACTGGGTGTGAGCACTGATACAAAGTTTTGTCCTTATGTGATAGTCAGTCGCACCTAATTTGAACATTCTTAGAACATTCAAGCATAAAGGTCCGTTCATACAGGATACCTGAAAAACAGTTAGACTGAGCGCAACTGAAAGGAAAAGAATGCAGGGGTCTTGAGGCGGACAGGACATAAGTCCTAATAAATGCAATCCTCATGGTGAGATATGCTGAAAAAACAAACAAAAAAAACAAAAAAAAAAAACAAAACGAGATGTGACGCACTATCTGACATATGTTTGCTACATAGATCAACAATTTAAAAAACAGCGCAGATAGGATGCAAGAACCGACTTGTCTGTTCACATGCATTCAAAAACATTGGAAAGCACATTGAGATGGAATAGAATTAACCGGAAAACGGCATCTTCAAAATTCGATGCTCATGACGCAAGACGCCATACAACGGCGAAGACATCCGTCTGACATATGTGTATATCGCAAATTGAATGCAAGAACGCGTCCTGTGTGAACAGCCCCCTAAGATTGTCAACTTGCAAAATCCAGTTGAGGTCACTAATCAAGTCTTTTGTTCCAATATGGATTTATTAAAGGGTTTAACCCTGAATCTTCCTCCGCTTTGAGGGGGAATATGAACTTATTCAGTCCGCTTCCTTCCAAAAACCGCCGACATGCTCCTCACGATACCTTTGAACCCCGCGGTGCCCTTCTTGAGCGCCCGCGCCTCTCGGATGAGTTCAAACAGTTCGTGAAACACCATCAACACACCGTGGTAAGTCTCAGCAGCGGAGACCTCAAAAAACCCACAGTCCGCCGAGAGCGCCAGCAGCCGACCCTCCTCACTGGACACCGTGCGCCGGTGTTGGAGGTCTCTTTTATTCCCCACGATGATAATCGGAGCTGTACTGGCCGGTTTCTGCTTGGCCTGCCGTATGCGCTGGACTTGTTGACGCACCACACTGAAGCTTGCGCGGTCACAGATGCTGTAAACAAGGATATAGCCGTCCGCCCATTGCAGCTGCCTTTCACTGATGCATCCTGGTTCCTCTCCATTCTGAGACAAAAGATTTACGCATTACTTCCATGCAAAACACTCACGGTTTCAACCATTTGTTCATCTTTAAATGTGCAATAAATATTACCTGCGGGCAAAGCGAGTCCCAAATGTTGAAACAAATATCACGACCGTCGATCTTGTCAGTATGGCTGTATATTGACTCTGTGGATGCAAAGAAAATGTGTTAAGCAAAGTGAGGGCTATTTTCCTGAAAATTACAATGGAGATCAAGTAGGCCTACCCAATCAATATTTACCTATATCTCCATATTCTCCTATAAACCGCCTGGTCAGGAAGCGCACAGTAAGAGCTGTGGATAGAATGAAAAAAGGGTGTTAGTGGTCTGCTTCAGACTGATATCAAATGAATACTGTAAATGTAAACTAGGCTACAACAAGCATATTTACAAAAGTAATGATATTAGACAGGCTGTTGTAGAACTCACCAGACTTTCCAACGTTCTCAGCTCCAAGTAACAAAATATTGGCCTCCACTTTCTGCTGATTGCCCTCCATGCTTTTGCTGCTATAGCGAATGCGTGTTTTCACTTGAACAACCATTGATGAGTTGTTAAGGCTGTTGGTAGACTCCTCACAGCGTGCAGGTGTTAGATATATAGATGCGCGCTCGGAAGCGTGTTTAAATAGCCTCACTGTGTGTGTGGGCGGGGCTTCTCCGACTCTGACCAATCAGACTGAAGAGCGTCAGTTTTGCGCTTTAATTCAGGCTACTACAATTAATCTCCTCAACCCACACGACAATACCATGTGCAATCATGTTTGTAGTATATTTACACAATAGCTACATTCAAAAATGTTGTTTTATATATTTATTTTGTTAAATGTTGTACAAAATAAATCTTTTTTTATTTTTTTGGTCAAATGTGAGTCTTGGATGAGTTAGCAAGTTTCCTTAGACGCTAAAGCATGAATTTATCAATAGTTTAGTAAATCAATAGAGTGTAGTTCTAATTCTATTTTATTAAAAGGCATGTGGGCATCTTGCTTTGGGTTAAACACATATGAGTAGCTAACTCTATTCTGTTTTATTAGGGCTCTTGCCAAGACATGACACCAATTCGACGTAGTACAGTACGGCGATGAATTGCAAATGATTCTAAATGAGAAGTTGTCTTTAGCAACTAATTACAACTACTTTACATTAGCAATACAACACGGGCCCATACAGATCTTCTCCATCTGCCTATGATTTTTCATGACAATACTAGAACGTAATTCTCCATTTGCCTTGAGGAGTGCTCCCTGCTTTTCAAATTAACCTTTAGATGCAAGAAGCGATTCCATTTTTGGTCAAGATTTGCATGAAAAGACAACTTTCTAAAACACTCAGAAATGCAAGACACTAGATCCAACTTTAATTCCTAATATTTTTTTTATTTTTTTTTTGAGCACCTTGCACAAACTCTTATTTCCATTTATTTGTCCTGATTGACACATACTATATGTATTAATAAAGAGCGACCACATTGGATAATTTTGCTACTGTTGTGAGGAGAAATACTTGAGGCGCCATCCAACCATCCGTCCACACTCTGGATACGCTGCTCCCCCTGGTGATCACACCAACAAATAACATTTTATAAACGGCGGAGACAGAAAAAAATAAAATAAAAAAACACACCCTGGAAATATTAAGCGAAAAAAATCTAAAAAAAAAAAAATAGGTAAAGACAGAAACCGATTTTTGGATATAACAAAAGAACATCCACATTATGGTAATAATGGTAAAATACAGTCCTGCGCACAACTTTCAAAACACGCAGTCGCAATATGCACTTCCAGTCATATGTACATGTTTTAACTCTGCTATTTAGTAAGGACAGTGTCGAAATTTACAGAATCCTAAACGAATTCTAAGGGAATAAAAATCAAACTGATGTTGAAATTGGCATTTTTGTCATTAAACAACACTAACATTTTGGATTTTTAGACGTGCCTGTGCAATGGTACGTTTTTTGTTTTTCATTCTTTGAAGTACCATGTGCCTAAATATTTAAATCTTTAACCAAATTAAAAAATGTATTTTAATTTAGTTAAAAATTACACAATTCAATTTGATGAACATTTTTTTTTATGAAATCTTAAAAATAGATTTGTTTTGTTTTTTTTGAGTGTATCACTACAATATGTTTTCATGAGAATCCCCAGAACTAAAGCAGTGTTGGAAAGAGTATTTAAAGAGAGAGAGGAATAGTAAGGGCCTTCTTCATTCTTTTTAGCACTTACCTGATATTCATCAGGACAAGTCAGTTTTATTTGTATTCATAACAATTGCAAGAGTGAAAAAATAAATAAAAAAACTTAGTGGAAAAACATGAGCAACGTTGAGGGAACAAACTATTGCCTTAAAACCTACCAACTGTAAAAATTAGAAGAACAAAAAAAAAAAAAAAAAAAAAAAAAAAAAATGCTTGAATATTTTAAAAATACTACAATTTGAGGTTCCTCAGATGCAACACTGGCAGAATCCTCTGGAGAACCTCTTGGCACCCTCAGTTTTCTTGGAATATAAGTTAAGTTCATCCAATAGCATTTGTGGCATAATGTTAATTGCCATAAAAATGCATTTAAACTTTCCCTCCTTTTCTTGAAAAAAAGCAAAAATCTGAGTAATACTGTATCTAGGGTACATATTCATGACAAAAAAATAGGGAGGAATAATGAATCAGGTTTCATATTTCTCTCTTGAATTCAAATAGTCCTAATGTTCTTTTTGGTTAACAACTGTGCTGATATATTGTTCCAGCACTAAGTGTGCTGCAGCAGTGCACACTGGTAACCAGACAGATGTTTGAGGGAAAAACAAACTCAATACAGAAATTTAACTTTTAAGTGGTAAATTGGTTTCCACAAAAAACCCTTTGAAAATATATTTTCTCAACTATGTACAAAAAAAAAAAAAAAAAAAAAATTACATTTCTCAAATCTAAATTACTGCACAGTCTAACATTGCAAGAAACAGGTGTCAACACTCCATGTTTTATTGTCAATCTCAAATTTTTTGAGGAAATAAAAGGGTATAAATAATGAAGCCAATTCAAGAAGCATTGCATACTCCACATAATCATTTTAGTAAGTGTTTTATCGAACCATAGTTTTCCAATTAAAATAATACTGCATTAAATTTCTATTAAACACTATTCTCCATTCAATATAAAACTGATGATCTCTTTCAAATATCTTAAGTGTGAAGAGTTCTTTTGTATGTATGTTGAAAATAAAAACATCAAATGGCAATACAACAACAGATATGAGACATTGGCATTATGCCAAGCAATTCAGTCAATAAACTCACTGCTAAGCTGCAGCTGGAACCCTTCTAGATGCTCCTTCAGCCTCTCTCTGACATCTCCACCCACCACTGTGGGCCTCAAGTTTGACTGAAGAGTAGCCTGACTGTTTCCCCACCCTGGAGATGTCACTACTGTTGAATCACATTTCACATTCAATCCATCTCTTTCCTCTGTTGCCTTTGACTGAATCTCTCCAATATTGAGGCTGCACAATCTCAGTCACGTTCTCTACATCAACTTTATCCCTTTCCCTTGTTTCAGCAGGAACTGACATCATCAGGACATGATAATTTGCTCTCTCCTGTACCCAGTAGAGCTTCTGTCCCTCTCCCTGCTCAACTTCTGTATTGCCCTTTTCCTTTGTAGCAAGCTCAGGGAGAAGTACTCCTTAGTGTGTCTGCATTACCTGGATCTGCTGCAGCTGGAATGGGGCAGAGGTATCCTGTTGTGTTGCAGAGTATTGTATAGGTCCAGACAGAGTATACATCTGTGGGTGCATTTCAGTTTGTGGTTGCAGATGCTGGAGTGTTTCAGTATTGTCTTGAAGCTCAAGAGAAGCTTGTTGCTCTGTTTTCAGCTGATGGGGTTGCACTTCCATGGTGAACACTTTCATCATGTCCTCATTTTCTGCACTCTCACAGTAATACAAGTAGCAGCTTTGCTGCTCAACAGGTGATGCATCAGTCATTGAGCTGTCTGACCTCTGATCTTTGAGTACCTTAGCTTTCCTTTTTACTTCCTTTATTCTCTTAGGCCTTAACCTAACTTGGTGTAGAGCCGAGGAGTACTCGACACTACCGTCCACCCAGGGGAGCGCCGCTGCCAACCGATGGGGGACGGAGTAGCCCGACCACCCGGACGCGGGGAACGGCCGCCGTCCGCGAGGTGAGTGGGGACGGGACTCCCCGACCGCCTGGAGCGAGGGAGCCACTGCCGGGGGCGGAGGAGTGCCCTGCCGTCCCCCGGGAACGCGGAGGGGTTGAGAAAAGACCGCCGTCCGCGGGTCTGGAGTGGTAGGGCCACTGCCAGGGGCGGAGGAGTGTCCCCATGGGACGCCGGGAACGCGGAGGGGCATTCTGTCCTCTGGGGGTCGGAGGTCTGACTCCGGTCCGCCCAGGGAGGAGCGACTGCCGTCCACCTGAGAGGATGGAGTAGTGATCGAGGACCCCTCTCCTCTCTCTCTCTGTCGCTCCGTGTTGGCCTTTCCCTCGCCATTTTGTTTTGTTGTTTTTCCCCTCCTGTCTCCTCCCAGGTCGAGGAAGGCGGGGATGACCCGCCGGCAGTCGGGGCGCAAGGCACGCCCCTCCCGGAGAGGAAGGGGGGGGGATGTACATCATGCCGGGGGCAGTATAGAGCCGAGGAGGGCGGGGCCGGGCTGGAATGACGCACGCCCGGTCCCCAATCAGCCTGATGGGGCACGCGAGGGATAAAGGCGGCTGGGGATGACAGTTCGAGAGAGAAAGAATGACAGGCAGCTGTACTGTGTGTTTATAGTTGTGTGTTTTTGTTTAAGTTGTTTATTAAATTATTATTTAAGTTGTCAAGCCGGTTCTCGCCTCCTCCTTTCCACTGAACCCCCTTACACTTGGATTCTGCGACCTTCATCGGGACCTACAGTTGCCTATTTGTACCCCATTACTTTGTTTCCTTCAGTGTCTCTTCCACAATAAATACAGCATCCTTCCTCTTTTTCTGCTGTGACTTTTGTCCTCATCTGTGCCTGTCCGTTCCATCCCTCTGCCAAAAGATCTATATCATCAGTTGTGCCTTCATTTGCAACCTCCTCTAATCCCTCCAGACTGCCACCTTGGTCTGAGGTGCAGCAGCGTAACCGGCTCTCCCGGCGTTGGGCGGCACTTAGAAGACGCAGTGCTTTTTCCAAGCTGTCAATGGCTTTGGTGTAACATTTACGCCACACAAGATGGCACAGCTGAGCACAGTTGTGCTCTTTCAGCAAATAGTGGGTTCTACTTGGAGGCGGAGGGAGGCGCTTCATGTAGCAGGATGGAGAAGGTGGACGAGTGGAAGGTTGAGGAGAGGAGAGGAGGGCTCAGGCTGATCATACAATGATCTTTCCACCGGAGTTTGAGCAGCCTTAGATGAAGACTGCCCTTGTTTTTTTTCCCCCTTTGCCATCTTCAGAACACCTAACACCCTCATCATCTGCTACTTGCTGTACCACAGTCTTATTGTTGAAGAGCTCCTGGCTCTCTGAGCCCTCGTTTTTGGTTGAATTTGTAACACTAAAGATTTTTTTGAAATATGCACATTTGGTATTTCACTCATCAGGTAAAAACAAAGTATATATAAGCTGTGTAGATGGTGCCTGATATGTTTGTCCACATTTGGAGGTCTTCCTCTCCATTTTGTACCACATTTCCCAGCAGAGCCTCTTTCGTGAGGCTGAATTTCAAATACTGTGGGAATTCCATCATCCTTCAGCCTGTGATAGCCACTGGAAAAGAAGAGAGATATACAGTGGGGTACACAAATCTGAGACAACACTGAAAATGTGGGATTATAAATCTAATTGAACCCTGTCAGTGTCAATTTGACCCATTTAAACTTTTATTCATTTAGGGTCATGAATGTGCATGCAAAGTTTGGACACATATGTGTTTTGGAAAAGCTGTGCACAATTTGTATACAACAATGTTTGCAGGTCAATTTGATCAACATACTTTTATGTTCAAAGTTAGTTGTGTAAACACAAATAAAAATATTTATTTAATGTGTCTGGTTCTCACTGCCCTGTGAGAGCAAAGGGAGCTCTCACACTTATTTTCAGTGCTGCAACAGACTTTTTCTGACACATCTGTAAGGGGGTTTAGAGGAAAGGAGGAGGCGAGAACCGGCTTGACAACCTAAATAATAATTTATTAAACAAAAACCCAACCAAAAACACACAACTAAAAACACAGCACAGCTGTCTGTAATTCTCTCTCTCTCGAACCGTCGTCCCCGGCCGCCTTTATCCCTCGCGCGCCCCATCAGGCTGATTGGGGACCGGGTGTGTCTCATTCCAACCCGGCCCCGCCCTCCTCGGCTCCACACTCCTCCCGGCGTTGCCTCAGGCCGGGGAGCCCCCGGCATGACGTACATCCCCCCTCACCCTTCCTCTCCGGGTGGGGGGGGGGCGTGCCTTATGCCCCGACTGCCGGCGGGTCCTCCCCGCCTTCTTCGACCTGGGAGGAGAAAAAAAACAACACAAAGTGGCGAGGGAAAGGCCAACACGGAGCGGCAGAGAGAGAGAGAGGAGAGAGAGAAAAAAAAAACCCTCACCGGTTCTCTGATGCGCCGTCGCGTGGTCCTCGATCACTACTCCACCCTCTCAGGCGGACTGCAGCCGCTCCTCCCCGGGCGGACCGGAGTCAGACCTCCGACCCCCAGCGGACAGAACGCCCCTCCGCGTTCCCGGCGTCCCGTGGGGACTCTCCTCCGCCCCTGGCAGCGGCCCTACCACTCCAGGCGGTCGGGGAGTCACTTCCCTCCTCCCCCCCGCGGACGGCGGTCTTCTCTCAACCCCTCCGCGTTCCCGGGGGACGGCAGGGCACTCCTCCGCCCCCGGCAGCGGCTCCCTCGCTCCAGGCGGTCGGGGAGTCCCGTCCCCACTCGCCTCGCGGACGGCGGCCGTTCCCCGCGTCCGGGTAGTCGGGCTACTCCGTCCCCCGTCGGACGGCAGCGGCGCTCCCCTGGGTGGACGGCAGTGTCGAGGACTCTGCGACGGGAATCCCTCCTCCTTCCCGGGTTTCGGCACCAGTGTAAGGGGGTTTAGAGGAAAGGAGGAGGCGAGAACCGGCTTGACAACCTAAATAATAATTTATTAAACAAAAACCCAACCAAAAACACACAACTAAAAACACAGCACAGCTGTCTGTAATTCTCTCTCTCTCGAACCGTCGTCCCCGGCCGCCTTTCTCCCTCGCGCGCCCCATCAGGCTGATTGGGGACCGGGTGTGTCTCATTCCAACCCGGCCCTCCTCGGCTCCACAACATCTAGTAAAATGAGCTCCAGAAGACTAACAGCCAAAGAAGTCCTTTCACAGATTTTGGGCTGTGAGACTGAAATAAATGACGAAATTTCTGAGACGGATGCTTAAGAGACAGAGGATGCTTCATAGACAGAGGGTAATGTATCTGAAAATCCAGAAGCTGAATTCTCAAAAAAGCACTTTGTACTAAAAATGTAAGCAAATTTGTGATATTGACCATGTTAACTCCTTTGAACAAAAGGGCAGATTTTCATGCTTCTATTGAAGCACACAAAGATGCTCTTAGGAACATTCTCAAATCATGCTGGATAACATGGATGTAACACTACTTAGTGGAAAGGAGGAGGCAAGAAGCAGATTTCCTGGTTCAGGTAGGAGTTTTAATCATGCACTCTGACGCTTACAGTTTCACACTTGTCGGTTTACAGGCAAACATTTACTCAAACACTTCCAGTTCAATACCCTAATAATACAACAGAATGCAGCGTCATGGCCTTTCTTGCGCCAGTCTCTCTCTCCCCATGCTATCTGAAATTAGAGACAGGGGTTAGACATAATTTAGCTCAGGTGTAAGCACCCTTACCGCTTTCTCTCTCTCCGGAGAGATGCTTGACCATGCCCCCGCTGCCACATATCCCCACCACCCGACACAGGCTGGGGCGGCATCCGGCCTGCCTACCACTCCCCCCATTCCTGGAAAGGAAGTTGGCGACAGCCATCTGCGCCCCCGGACTGTGGACCACCTTGAACTTAAACGCTGAAGAGCCAGATACCAACGGGTGATCCGCACGTTGGTATCTTTCATGCGGTGGAGCCACTGGAGTGGGGTGTGATCGGAACAGAGGGTGAAGGCCCACCCCAACAGGTAGTATCGGAGAGTGAGGACTGCCCACTTGATGGCGAGACGCTCCTTTTCCATGGTGCTGTACTTAGTTTCCCTCAACGAGAGCTTATGGCTAATGTACAGCACCGGGCGCTCCACCCCCTCCACCACCTGCGAGAGTACGGCCCCCAGCCCCCTGTCTGAAGCATCTGTCTGTAAAACAAAAGGGAGAGAGAAGTCAGGTGAATGTAAAAGCGGCCCCCCGCAAACTGCTTTAACTTGCGTGAATGCCCGCTGACACTGCTCTGTCCACTGGACCGGGTCTGGAGCTCCCTTTTTAGTGAGATCAGTCAGCAGGCTGGTGACGTCCGAATAATTAGGCACGAACATTCTATAATAGCCAGCCAGCCCCAGGAACTGTCTCACGCCCTTTTTAGTCTTGGGCCTCTGGCAGGTCGCAATCGCCGCTGTCTTGTCAATTTGGGGACGCACCTGCCCGTGGGCCAAGTGGAACCCCAGATACCGTACCTCCACCCACCCAATCGCGCACTTCTTTGGGTTTGCTGTGAGTCCCGCTCGGCGCAGCGATCTCAGAATCGCCCTCGGATGTTGCATGTGCTGCTGCCAATCATTGCTGTAAATGATGATGTCATCTAAATAGGCAGCGGCGTAAGCTGAATGCGGTCTGAGGATTCGGTCCATGAGATGCTGAAACGTAGCCGGGGCTCCAAACAAACCGAACGGAAGTGTCACAAACTGGTGTAAATCAAACGGTGTGGAGAAGGCGGTTTTTTCACAGGAAATTGGTGTCAAGGGGATCTGCCAATAACCCTTCGTCAAATCCAATGTCTAATAAAATTGAGCAGTGCCCAGCCGATTGAGCAACTCATCAACGCCAGGCATTGGATATGCATCATATTTAGACACTGCATTGACTTTCCTATAATCCGCACAGAACCGTACAGACCCGTCGCTCTTAGGCACTAGAACAACTGGGCTGGACCAATCACTGTGGGATTCTTCTATTACCCCCATATCAAGCATTGCATCCAATTCTTCCCGAACGAATTTCTTCTCATGTTCGGGTAATCGGTAGGGGCGGCTACGTACCACGACCCCCGGCTCGGTCTCGATGTGGTGGTGAATGAGGTTTGTACGCCCCGGTAGAGTGGAAAACACATCCGCAAACTCCTGTTGCAACCTAGCAACCTCCGCGAGAGGTGGTCTCCGCAAGTGACCGGGGTGAACTGTTTATGTTTTGAACTCACCTCTGGTCCGAGCTCCACCTTCTCAGGAACTACCGTAGCCAATGTCACAGGGACCGCCTCCCTCCCCAATTTCAGGAGATTGAGGTGGTATATTTGACGTGTGCCCCCTCTATCGGTTCGTTTAACCTCAATCTCCCACTCGTCATGTGACCTCAAAGGGTCCTTGCCACTTGGCGAGTAATTTAGAGCTCGATGTGGGAAGCAATACAAGCACTTTATCTCCCGGTGCAAATTCCCTTAGCCGAGTTCCCCTGTCATATAGTCGGCGCTGTCTTGAGCTTGGAGCAAATTCTCCTGTGTTAGTTGCCCCAGAGTGTGGAGATTTGCTCTAAGATCAAGAACGTATTGAATTTCGTTCTTACTATTTGAAAGTCCCTCCTCCCAGGCCTCTCGTAATACATCAAGCACACCGCGTGGGCGTCGCCCATACAGCAGTTCGAATGGGGAGAAGCCAGTGGAGGCTTGCGGGACCTCTCGTACTGCAAATAACGGGGTCGAGCCATTTATCCCAATTTCTAGCATCGTCGTGCACGAACTTACGAATCATGTTTTTGAGAGTTTTATTAAATCGTTCCACCAGGTCATCTGTTTGAGGATGGTACACGCTGGTGCGAATTGATTTAATACTCAACAATTCGTACAGCTCGCATAGTGTCCGTGACATAAACGTTGTGCCCTGATCAGTGAGGATTTCTTTCAGAATCCCCACCCGGGAGATTATTTTGAAGAGTGCCTCCGCAACACTGCGTGCTGAAATGTTGCGAAGAGGCACTGCTTCCGGATATCGCGTTGCATAGTCCACTAGGACCAATACAAAGCGATGTCCGCGTGCTGACCGTTCTAATGGCCCGACGAGGTCCATACCAATTCTCTCAAAGGGGACCTCGATCAACAGAAGAGGGTGCAATAGTGCTTTTGGAGTGGCCGGTGGGTTAATCAACTGGCATTCGCAGCATGCCGCACACCACCTGCGGACATCGCCGCCAATGCCCGGCCAATAGAAGCGGGCTATTAGACGGTTCAGTGTTTTCCTTTCTCCTAAGTGACCCGCCATGGGATTATAATGAGCCGCCTGGAATACCATTTCCCGACTGCTCCATGGTATCAAAAGTTGGGTTGTATCTTCTTTAGTCTAAGCGTCCTGTGTCACTCTATACAACCGCTCATTTATAATCGCAAAACAGGGCTATGAAAGAGTGATGTCAGGCTGGAGTCGTTGACCATCGATGACTCTCACTTGGTCGAATGCGTGTTTGAGGGTCTCGTCTTGTGACTGCTCCAAAGGGAAATCCCCCTCAGGGAATTCCCTGAGAAGGGGAGGAGCTGCAGCCTCTCCCCCTCTATCATCATTACGACGTGGAGCTGTCGAGGACGGCCCAGGCTCCGCCTCCCCTGCCAGAGCATCGCACATTGCACATTTCCCTAATTCCATACAGGACCCATCCGCACAAATTCCCTTTAATACAACTCTAAATTCAGGCCAATCAGTCCCCAAAATCAGTGGATGGGTGAGGCGGGAACTAACCGCAGCCTCCACTCTATGCTTTTTCCCCTGGAATTTAATCGTCAGGGTCACCACCGGATACTTGTGAATATCCCCGTGCACACATTTCACCCTCACCGTTTTAGTTTAGGCCTGGTCGGGGGCAGCCTGCGGGAGGTCAGAGACCCGCACCACCGTTCCCAGCTCCATCAGAGGGCACTGATCCCGTAAGTAGCCGGGTCCCCGCACCTCCAGCAGGCTGGCTCAGGCGCTACGCCCGCACTTGCACTTGCTCCTGGCTGAGGAGGCTCCAGATCGCCTGTCGGTCCTCTGCTTGAGCACGCATTAGCTCCACAAACTGGCGGTCTTGATCTTGCTGGAGCTCAAGCAGGGTTTGCTGGTGGTTCCGATGTAAGCCAGTGAGGGCTTGGAGGATCTCAGCCAACTGGAAGGACTCTACGGGGTGACTTCCATCCATCTTCAAACCTTTTCCCGGGTTTCGGCACCAGTGTAACACTACTTAGTGGAAAGGAGGAGGCGAGAAGCAGATTTCCTGGTTCAGGTAGGAGTTTTAATCATGCACTCTGACGCTTACAGTTCCACACTCGTCGGTTTTACTCAAACACTTCCAGTTCAATACACTAATAATACAACAGAATGCAGCGTCATGGCCCTTCTTGCGCCAGTCTCTCTCTCTCCCCGTGCTTACTGAAATTAGAGACAGGTGTTAGACATAATTTAGCTCAGATGTAAGTGCCCTTACCGCTTTCTCTCTCTCCGGAGAAATGCTTGACCACGCCCCCGCTGCCACAATGGATTATCAGGTTTTGCCAGGGTTAATAATTAGTTGTGTTAAATTGAAGTAACTAATTAGTCATTTTAGTGACATTTTTGCCCTTTAAAGAAAATGCCATTCGAATAGAATTCAATTAGTCTATATTTCATCATGTCATATTCATTCATTTTAATCATGTTTAACAAAATATTCAAAAACCTGAATGAGCGGTTGCATGCCACTCCCCCGAACATACAGGAAAAAAAGGAGCTGGTATGCAACCGCTCATTCAGGTTTTATGCTGAGGAGCCGAGACAAGGTCTGGCCATTTCAGTGGGTAGTTCAGTGTTGTGTCAGGAGGGACACAATGTCTCGTTCCCTCCATCAGGGAATAGAAGTTACAAAAGTAACCATGATGTTCCCAATCTGTCACTCACTCAACGTTGTGTCGATGTAGTGACACTAGGGGTCCCTATACAAAACGCCGCAACTGGCTGAACTGTGTTATGTGAAATGGTGGTGTGTGACGGGCAGACAACTTTGTGCCTCATAGCCAGCACACCAGGCTGACACGTAACCTCCCCCAACATAGTTATGAGTGTCGAACGGCCCTTTGGGGACAAGTTGACTACTCAAAAGATAGAGACAGGCAAGCCCAGTCGTGGCGTCTTTTCCCCTTCTTTTTTTTCACTCCCTAAAAAAAGGGGGATTATCCGACTGGGCCGACCAGGTCTAGTCGGGAGTGTCCCTCCCAAGGGGAGGACACCGCGGAGACCACACCTCACCCAGAGAGAGGGGTGATATTTAAGTGGAAAATACGTCACATGGTCTTGCCAATCATGTGGAGAAGTCTAATGTCGCGAGGAGTGTGAGGTCCGAGAACCACGTCTGGATGGGCCAGTAGGGTGCTACCAGGACAACCTGCTCCTCGTCCTCCCTGACTTTGCACAGTGTCTGTGCAAGTAGGCTCACTGGGGAAAAATGCATATTTGCACAGTCCATGGGGCCAGCTGTGTGCCAGCGCGTCTATACCGAGAGATACCTCGGTCAGGGTGTACCAGAGCGGGCAGTGGGAGGATTCTTGGGAGGCGAACGGGTCTACCTGTTACTGTCTGAATCGACTCCAGATCAGCTGGATCACCTGAGGGTGGAGTCTCCACTCTCCCCTAAAGGTAACCTGCCATGAAAGCGCATCCGCTGCAGTGTTGAGGTCGCCCGGGATGTGAGTGGCTTGCAGCAACTTGAGGTGCTGCTGACTCCAGAGGAGGAGATGGCGGGCGAGTTGTGACATACAATGAGAGCGCAGACCGCCTTGGCGGTTGACATATACTACTGTTGCCGTGTTGTCTGTCCGAACTAACAATTGCTTGCCCTGGATCAATGGCTGTAACTCAAGGCAGTTTATGTGCCCATTGCAAACGGCGCCCCAGCCCATCTTGGAGGCGTCTGTCGTGACCACGACGTGCCTGGAGACCTGCTCTAGGGGAACGCCTGCCCGTTGAAATGTGAGGTCGGTCCAAGGGCTGAAGAGGCGGTGACAGACTGGCGTGATGACCACGCGATGTGTCCCACGGCGCCATGCCGCCATGACCCATCCACGAACGCTGTCTCCGTGTGAGCAACGCCCAGACACGAAAGACAGTGATCATGACTGTCAGAAGGTGAGAGATAATGAGCGCAACCAGGAATAACACACAAAGGAAAGTCATCTTTAAAAAGACGCATCTTTAAAAAGATGTTCCGTGTGTGCCACTCTTTTAGAGAAATATACTCTTTTATTTCTGCCGAAGCACCCAGGGGCATTCTCTGCAGTGCACCAGTGCAGAAGGGGGAGAAGCCGCTGAAATGCGCCGTCAGATCCAGCAGAGGTGAATGAACAGTGCTATTCAGCTCAGTGAGCATGACCGTTCGGCTCCGAAGAGAAAATCTGAATGAGTGGTTGCATACCAGCTCCTTTTATACCCGTATGTTCGGTCAATTTTCATTGGCCTTTTATCAAAGACCAGAGATGTCTCGGGCTCCCAAGAGTGACCCCTAGTGTCACTACATCGACACAACGTCGAGTGAGTGACAGATAGGGAACAACATTCACATGCAAGTTATGCATTCTGACAAGCGTGTAACTTAGTTCAAGTTCATTTGATAATTTGCTTCATTGTTTGTGCACATGTAAGTTGTAATATAATGTTTATGTTGTGGATATAGCTGATTAATGTCACATATATGTGTTTGAGTGAGGTAATTAACCTGTTAGTTAATTGTATATGAGTGCTCAGCAGTTGCAGATCACACAGCTCAAGCGGGGAAATCCCCAATAAACTGGATTATTTGAATTAGTTCTTTCTAGATTTTTCTTTCTTATAAATAACTAAAACAGTTTTAGTGCTTGATAATATCTTGCAACCATATGTTTGAATTAAAACCCTTTGATTGTCATCATGATGCTTCTTGTCTTTATCATTTAAAAAAAATAAAACTTCAACAAACATTTTTGAAAATTAAACTGTCAAATTGTTATGTTGAATATAGTTATAAAGCGTGTATACAAGTATAAAAGCGAAGCAGTGTGGCTGGAAAACCAAAGTTTATCCAGATGAAGTGGGATGCAGAGGATTTGTGGCATCATATATCATCAAACTGTTGAAAGAACTCAGAATCCAAGGTCAGGCTTTGTGGAAAACCATCAGAGAAGTCTCAGAGGTGGCAGAAAGAAGCAGCCAGTGGATTTGGCTCAAGCGGAATGACCCGTGCTGGGCCCCAAGTAAAGCAACATAAACCACTCAAGAACTCCCACCTGTCAACCTTTCAGCCAGCTGCAGACTTCACCAACAGGGTAAATTTCGGGAACGGTTGAGCACGGGACACAAGCTGAGGACTGATCATCCTGCAGCGGGCCACCCTTGTGGCGGATGTAGTGTTGAAAGGCCAAAACACCCAACAATGCAAGGGCACACTACTGATGATGTGTCCCGTGCCTAATTGACCCAAAATGGTACCCCTGGCCAAGATTTATCTCCCACACAACTCAGAGAATCCCCACCAGTTGATCGTCTACCACTCCCAACAACAAGGCAAATCTTGGAAAAGTGCTAACCACCTATTGGCACAAGGGACAGTTTTAACATCTCGTCCTGTGTTTTTGATTCTTCTTTGTGACGATTAAATTGCATTAAATAAGAAAAGTGCTAATTGGAAGCAATTTCATTAGTGAACGCAGACAACTGGACCGTGACCCATAATAGCCGCATAAAAGCAATCAGCCCTCATTACCAAACATAGAGCTAAACTTTACTCAAAATCAAACAAATGCACACAGAAGATATAAGGAACTTCCTGTTTCATATTTTTAGCCATAAATTTCTTGCTGTGCCATGGCGACACCATTCAAAATATGAAAAATCCATTAGCAATTTAGCATCTACAATGTCTTGGCATGATGTTGCACAATTTTGGTGCCAGCTTGAGATTTTCAGAAAATTCAAAATGGCTGACTTTCTGTTGGGTGGAGCTAATAATTGTATGAAAGTTGTTTGGCTTTATGAGAACAATATATGTACCAAGTTTGGTGACTGTAGGTGAAAATGGGGGTGCTACAGAGCCCCCCCCCCCCTTGCATGACCATTTTCAAGGGGGTGCTACAAAGCCCCCCCCACAACTTTCCCAAGCCCTAATGGACGACGACTCTGATGTGTGTGCAAAATTTCAAGTGTTTTCACATGTTAAGTACCCCAAAAGTACCAAAAACCTTAAAAATAATAATAAATATAGCTGCAAGCAGCAATGACAGGCCCAAGCACAACTGGTCCATTTCCACCCAGTGGCTTTTGGAAAACGATGCAAGGTGGACACATGCATTTGGCTTTTGACATTATTCCAAGCAATTTTGAAGCAATTTGGGTAAATATAAGAGGATTATTTTAAAGTCTGTCGTAAGAGCCACACTTCCTGCTGCCAGGTGGTGGTGCTATGACCGTGACCCATGTGATTAGCCACCAAGACTAAACATACATCTCAATTTTGATCTAAATCACACACTTTCTGTTTCCCATTTTTCACCATTAATTTAATGCCTCGCCATGGCAACACCGTTTGATATATCAAAATCTGTTCGAAATTTTGCATCTTCAATGTCTTGGAATAATGTTGTCTAAATGTGGTGATGGTCTCATGAATCATCTGGGAGGAGTATTTAAAACTTCAAAGACTGCAATATTACAAAATCCAAAACGGGCCAAAACGGAAGACTTGCTGTTCGGTGGACCTAATGACTATAATTATGAAAGTTGTCCAGCTTGATGAGAACTATATATGTGCCAAGTTTGGTGACTGTAGGGGAAAAGGGGGTGCTACAGAGCCCCCCCGCAACTTCTGTTCAGCCCTATTGGCCGATGACTCTGATGTGTGTGCAAAATTTCATGAAATGTTAAACATACCATGTGCCTCAAAAACACCCAAATACAGGAAGGAATAATAATGGCAACAGTATTTAAAATATCAAATATCCATTTACAAATTTACATCAGCAGTGTCTTGACATTATCTAAAGAATTTTGAAGCAATTAATGTAAACACAAGTGGGCTATTTCAAAGTCTGTTAAAAGTTACATACTTCCTGCTGCCAGTTGGTGGTGCTATGACCGTGACCCATAATAGCCACATCAATGTGATCAGCCCCCATTACCAAACATACAGCTGAATTTTTATCAAAATTACACAATGCACACAGAAGATTAGGCACTTCCTGTTTTCTATTTTTCGCCATAAATGTATTACTTCGCCATGGCGTCACTGTTCAAAATATCAAAATTCTGTGTGAAATTTAGAATCTTCAATGTCTTGGCATAATATTGCCTAAATTTGGTGATAATCACATCAATCCCCTGGGAGGAGTATTCAAAAGTTCAGGGCCTGCAATTTAAAAAAAAAATGCACATTCAATCCAAAATGGCCGACTTCCTGTTGGGCGGAGCTAATGACTATAATTTTGAAAGTTGTCCAGCTTGATGAGAACAATATATGTAGCAAGCTTGGTGACTGTAGAAGAAACTGACCCCATCACTTTTATCAAAAGGTGGTGCTACAGAGCTTCCCCAGCCATGCCCATGTGTTAACTTTTTCCTAGGCCTATTGGCCGACAATTCTGATGTGTGCAAAATATTGTGAAAATTCAAGCATGCCAAGTACCTCAAAAACATGTGAATATACATAAAAAATGCATTTTTTTTTGATGTACTCAAGATGGTGCCGAGTATGGCTGCTGCATTGCGAGCTCCGACACAACATAGCAATGTTTTGTTTGTTTTGTTCACAATTCTTATTTTTTTTGTCTTGGATGTTGTCTACCTTATTGTCTACAACAGACAAACACTTTTGGACATTGGTTCAGCGATCTCACACTGAAAACCGGACTTCACATTCCTCAATGCCGACCTGCTGTTTACAAACACGCAAGCGGAGCCCTTTGTCTGGGCTGCACGGCTGAGGAAACGCAGGAGGAAAAGGGGAAACAGCCGGCATTCTCATCAGAGTAAGACGCCGCGCAAATCGACCCCCGCTACCCACTATTCTACTGGCAAACGTTCAGTCTCTGGATAACAAGCTCTGCGAGCTGAAAGCGCGGATCTCTTTCCAACGAGAGACAAGGGACTGCTGCATTATCTGCCTAACAGAAACTTGGATGTCTGCAGAGATTCCAGACTCAGCCATTGAACCCGCGGGGTTCTCTGTGCGCCGAGCGGACAGAGCGAAAGACATCTCAGGTAAAAGCAGAGGAGGTGATGTATGTTTTATGATCAACAAATCCTGGTGTGATCAGAGGAACGTACATTCCATCAAGTCTTTCTGTTCTCCCGATCTGGAATTTCTTATGCTTCTGTGTCGACCATTCTGGCTACCGAGGGAATTCACAGCGGTCATTATCACAGCTGTGTACATCCCCCCACAAGCCGACACAGACCGGGCACTCAAGGAACTGTATGGGATTATAAGTGAGCAGGAAACCGCGCACCCTGAGGCCGCGTTTATTGTGACCGGGGACTTTAATAAAGCCAGTTTAAAATCAGTCGCACCAAAATATCACCAGCACATTAGTTTCAACACACGAGGGGACCGGGTTTTGGACCATTGCTCCTCTCTATTCCGGGATGGCTACAAATCCCTCCCCCGCCCACCATTTGGCAAATCGGACCACTCTTCCATTCTGCTTCTGCCCGCTTACAGGCAGAAATTGAAACAGGAAGCACCCACCCTCAGAATGATCCAGTGCTGGTCGGACCAATCAGACTCTATGCTACAAGACTGTTTTGATCACACGGACTGGGAGATGTTCCGGTCCGCCTCTGATGACGACATCGAGCTTTACGCTGATAGCGTAATGTGTTTCATCAGAACGTGCGTAGAGGAAGTGATTCAGACCAGAACTGTACGAATCTATCCGAATCAGAAGCCATGGATCAATAGCGATGTTCGCATGGCACTTAATGTGTGGACCTCCGCTTTTAATTCCGGGAACGCGGAGGAGCTTAAACAAGCCAGTTATGCCCTCCGAAAAATTATCAAAACAGCAAAACGCCAGTACAGGAGCAAGATTGAAGGACAGTTTAACACCACCAACTCTAGAAGCATGTGGCAGGGAATTAACATCATCACGGACTTTAAAGGGAATAAAAACTCCGCCATGAACACCGCTGCCTCTCTACCGGATGAGCTAAATACTTTTTATGCTCGTTTCGAGGGAAATAACACCGCCCTCGCGGAGAGAGCTCTCGCGGCTGAAGCTACAGAGGTTAGTTCACTCTCCGTCTCTGTAGCGGATGTAACCCGATCCTTCCGAAGGGTGAATATCCGCAAAGCCGCGGGCCCAGACAGCATTCCGGGCCGCGTCATCAGAGCGTGCGCGAACCAGCTGGCTGGTGTTTTTACGGACATTTTCAACCTTTCCCTCTCTTTGTCTGTAGTCCCCACATGCTTTAAAACATCCACCATTGTGCCTGTACCAAAACAATCAAAAATAACTTGTTTAAATGACTGGCGTCCTGTTGCTCTGACCCCCATCATCAGCAAATGTTTTGAGAGACTAATCAGAGATTACATCTGCTCTGTATTGCCACTCAATCTTGACCCGCTGCAGTTTGCTTACCGCAACAACCGCTCCACTGATGATGCCATTGCATCTAAAATACACACTGCTCTCTCCCACCTGGAAAAAAAGAACACTTATGTGAGAATGCTGTTTGTAGACTACAGCTCAGCATTCAACACCATAGTGCCCTCCAAGCTAGATGAGAAACTCCGGGCTCTGGGCTTAAACAGCTCGCTGTGCAGCTGGATCCTGGACTTCCTGTCAAGCAGACGCCAGGTGGTTAGAATAGGCAGCAACATCTCCTCATCACTAACCCTCAACACTGGAGCCCCACAGGGCTGTGTTCTCAGCCCACTACTGTATTCCTTGTACACACATGACTGTGTGGCAGCACATAGCTCCAATGCCATCATTAAGTTTGCTGATGACACGACGGTGGTAGGTCTGATCACTGACAATGATGAAACAGCCTACAGAGAGGAGGTGCACACTCTGACACACTGGTGTCAGGAGCACAACCTCTCCCTCAGCGTCAGTAAGACAAAGGAGCTTGTGGTGGACTTCAGAAGAAAAGACAGAGAACACAGTCCCATCACCATCAATGGAGCACCAGTGGAGAGAGTCAGCAGCTTCAAGTTCCTGGGTGTCCACATCACTGAGGAACTCACATGGTCCGTCCACACTGAAGTCGTTGTGAAGAAGGCTCATCAGCGCCTCTTCTTCTTGAGACGGCTGAGGAAGTTTGGAATGAACCGCCACATCCTCACATGGTTCTACACCTGCACTGTGGAGAGCATCCTGACTGGCTGTATCTCCGCCTGGTACGGCAATAGCACCGCCCACAACCGCAAAGCACTTCAAAGGGTTGTGCGAACTGCCAGACACATCATCGGAGGTGAGCTTCCCTCCCTCCAGGAAATATATACACAAGGCGGTGTGTGAAAAAAGCTCGGAGGATCATCAGAGACTCCAGCCACCCGAGCCATGGGCTGTTCTCACTGCTACCATCAGGTAGGCGGTATCGCAGCATCAGGACCCGCACCAGCCGACTCCATGATAGCTTCTTCCCCCAAGCAATCAGACTTCTGAACTCTTGATCTCCCATGATCAAAATACATCAGCACTGCACTTTATTACCCTTACTCTTATATCTCACACCGGACTGTCATAAATTATATTATTATTATATTATGTTCTCTCTTAACAACTGACTATCAACTGACAGCCTGAATGTCAATACAGTACAATACTGTACATTCTATATATATATATATATATATATATATATATATATATATATATATATATATATATATATCACACACACACTACTTTTTTTTTTTTAATTTTTAATTTTTATTGAATAATGTGTATCTATATAGTAAAAAAAAAAACAACAACAAAAAAAACAGCGTATTGTATACTGTACAGTGTATGTTATTATTTGTATATTGTTGAGTGTAATTATGTGTATAACAGATGTTTAAATTGTGTTCTGTTAAATTGATGTTATCGTAAATTGGTATATGTCTCATCACTGTCACGACTGCTATGTTGATCGGAACTGCACCCAAGAATTTCACACACCATTGCACTTGTGTATATGGCTGTGTGACAATAAAGTGATTTGATTTGATTTGATTTAAAAAGGAATAAATACATTTAATGAGTTGCCATGGCAACACTATTTAAGATATCCCTTGACAATTTTACATCAGCAGTGTCTTGACAATATTCTAAAGAATTTTGAAGCTAGTCATGTAAACATAAGAGGGCTATTTCAAAGTCTGTTAAAAGTGACATACTTCATGCTGCCAGTTGGTGGCGCTATGACCGTGACCCATAATAGCCACATAAATGTGATCAGTAAGGCTAAACATACGGCTCAATTTCAATGTAAATCACACGATGCATGCAGAAGATATGAGACACTTCCTGTTTCCCACTTTTTGACGTTATTTTATAGCGTCGCCATGGCAACACCGTTCAATATATCCAAAATATGTTCGCATTTTAGCATCGTCAATGTCTTGGTATGATGTCACCCACAACTGATAACATGAATCCCCCTGTTGGGTGGAGCTTATGACTGTCAGAGCGAAAGAGGTCTGGTTTGATGAGATCTATATATGTACAAAGTTTGGTGACTGTAGCCCAAAAGGGATGTGCTACAGAGCCCCCCGAACATGACCATCTTCTAGGTGGCGCTACAGAGCCCCCTCTACACGCCCATGTATGAACTTTTGCCAAGCCCTAATGGCCGACAACTCTGACGCGTGTGCAATTTCACGGGTTTTTGTGCATGTTAAGTGCCCCAAAAGCCCCCGAAACCTTGAAAAATAATAATAATAATCCATAGAAGAACAATAGGGCCTCCACACTTTCAGTGCTTGGGCCCAAATAATAATAACAATAATCCTTAGAAGAACAAAAGGGCCCCCCGTACTTTCAGTGCTTGGGCCCTAATAATCTTTAGAAGAACAATAGGGCCCCTGCACTCTCAGTGCAAGGGCCCTAAAAAAAGAAGCAAACAGTAATAACATTTTAACATAAGTGAGATACACACGTGACTCCTGAGTGTTCAAAGTGCTCAGGGTGAAGTGTTTAGAGCAGAAATAGATGAAGCCACTCTGAGGTTCTCACTGGCCTTTTCCCACGGGGCCTTTGCGATGGGAGTTGATAATCCAGGTTGTTCTGTGAGGGTTTCCCTTCTTTGGGAACCTAGAGAAAACAAGTAACACAACAGACAAGATTACCACTACAATATCGCTTAATAAAACAAGTCGCTGTTGTGGATCAGTTACCTCCTTAGCACTACTGAGATACAGTATAATCATCATCATGCTGCTATACTGCCAATGCAAAAGATTACAAACAACCTCAGGCTTCATAAAAACATTGCAGTAGTTCATCACTAGGTGGCAGATTTTAGTCATATTAGGGCCTGTGTTGAGATAAGATCCCATGATGATGCATATTTTAGTGCAGAGAATATGGTAGTCTTCAATATCCTAAACTGAATACTGAGCCATCACTTTATATTGCACATTTTAATTTGAAAATTGGGTTTAAAATGCTTAAACCAAACTTAAACCACCGAATGTCTATAGAAATCTAAACTATAGGCCACAGCTTATTAATTTCAATATGACCACAGCTGAAAAAAAAAAAAAAAAGTATACACACCTGTGGAAAGTGATTCCAGATTTCCGAATATATTTTGTGTCCCGTGACTTATAACCTAAAACAAAGCAGTGTCTGGGCATCATGAAAAATCTGTTTTGTAACAAATAAGGTTATATTGTCATATGTTCACTTTAAAGATGTCCACGTATACTTTTTAGATACACACACTAGTATACATTCATGTCAATACATTTTAACTATCCAATTCCTCCACCTTTTCAAATGTTGCTACACTCTGCTGTTGGATATTGTAAAAAGAAGAAGAAGAAAAGAATACATAAAGAATTAATACAGAAATGTAACATAATAATACTTATACATTTTAAAAATAAACTATTAAATAAATTAAAACAAAAATAAATTCAGCTGTAAAAACTTTGTGGAAATGTATAGATATGATATAAACACATCGAGTTATTTGCTTATTAATGAATTATTAATTAATTAAAAAATAATTTGTCTGTCAAAATTAGATTGCATGCCCTACTTTTGTCAGTTCATACTTTAATGGTACCCTTACACTATAATAGTTTCTGTTCATTCAGTATATTGTGTTTCGCGATCGCGGTATCGATATAACTTTATTAGTCAGTAATGTCTTCGTGTTTACACAACATTCGGCTAAAACAGCCATTACTGAAGCGGATGTGGAAATCTCTCTGATCGGAATACAAATATAATAAGCCAGTCTATTGAATCACAAGAAGCTGGCTGAAAAGACTATTATTTTTCAGCGATACATGTCTTTAAAATCGTCCTTTAAACTCACCACGACGGCCTGCCTGCGACCTCACGAAGATGGCCGTTGTCTTCTTCCTATGTGCTCTATATTAAACTCCGCCTTCCTGCATCAGCCAATCACAGCTATGAGTTTATGTGACGTTGGGAGAGGTGACGTTTATGGTGGATTTTCTTTTCTTTTTTAGAGCCTCTCATAATCAGTATCAGAATCAGAATGAGCTTTATTGCTAAGTATGCTTACACATACAAGGAATTTGTCTTGGTGACAGGAGCTTCCAGTACACAACATTAAAAAAACAGCAACAAGACTTTTAAAAAAAATAATTAAAAATTGAATAAAAAATAAATAAATATTGAAAAGAAAAAAGTATATTTAGAATACACAATAGACAATATATATATACACACACATAGCCCTTTTCAGTTCCAGCATGACAATGCCCCTGTGAACAAAGTGAGGTCCATAAAGAAATGGTTTACTGTGTCTGGCGTGGAAGAAATTGACTGGCCTACACAAAGCCCAGACCTGAACCCCACTGATCACTTCTGGGGTGAACTGGAACAGCAACTGTAAGACAGGCCCCATCCACCAACATCAGTTCCTGACCTCACTGATAGCCTTGTGTCTGAATGAGAGCAAATCCCTGCAGCCATGTTACAACATACAGTAGAGTGGAAAGCCTTCCCAAAAGAGTGGAAGCTGTTATTACAGCAAAGGGGGAAATTGATGCCTAAGGTTTTAAATAAAATGTTCATCAAGCACATATGGTGTCCACAAACCTTTGGTCATTTAGTGTATATACACACATACATACATACATACATACACACACACACACACACACACACACACACACACACACACACACACACACACACACACACACACTATATATATATATATATATATATATATATATATATATACATACATACACATACATACACACACATACAGACACACACATACATACATACACACATACACATACGTAGTGCAAATCTAAATACAAATTGGTTATATACAGTGCAAGGGAATGTAATGGCAGAAGAGGTTGGATGTGTTGGATAATATAAAAAGACTAAGCTGTGTATTGCACATTAATTATTGCTCAATGGGGCAATTTTAACTGTTCATTAGATGGATTGCCTGGGGGAAAATACTGTTCCTGTGCCTGACGGTTCTGGTGCTCAGAGCTCTGAAGTGCCGGCCAGAAGGCAACAGTTCAAAAAGGTAGTGGGCAGGGTGAGTGGGTTCCAGAGTGATTTTTCCAGCCTTTTTCCTCAATCTGGAAGTGTATAGTTCTTGAAGGGAGGCCAGGGGGCAACCAATAATCCTCTCAGCAGTCCGCACTGTCCTTTGTAGTCTTCTGATGTCTGATGTTGTAGCTGAACCAAACCAGACAGTTATTGAAGTGCAGAGGACAGACTCAATGACTGCTGAGTAGAAGTGTATCAGCAGCGCCTGTGGCAGGTTGAACTTCCTCAACTGGCGAAGGAAGTACAACCTCTGCTGGGCCTTTTCGCAATGGAGTCAATGTGGGTCTCCCACCTCAGGTCCTGTGTGATGGTAGTGCTCAGGAACCTGAATGACTCCACTGCTACCACAGTGCTGTTTAGAATGGTGAGGGGGGACAGTGTTGGGGTGTTCCTCCTAAAGTCCACAGTCATCTCCACCGTTTTAAGTGTGTTCAGCTCAAGGTTGTTTTGACTGCACCAGACAGCCAGCTGTTTAACCTCCCTTCTGTATGCAGACTTATCGTCATCTCAGATGAGGCCGATGACAGCGGTGACATCTGCAAACTTTAGGAGCTTGACAGAGGGGTCCTTGGCGATGCAGTCATTGGTGTAGAGGGAGAAGAGTAGTGGGGAGAGCACACATCCCTGGGGGGCACCAGTGCTGATTGTACAGGTGCTGGAAGTGAATTTCCCCTGTCTCACAAGCTGCTGCCTGTCCCTCAGAAAGCTGGTAATCCACTGACAGATCGACGTGGGAACAGAGAGTTGGTGTAATTTATTCCGGAGAATAGCTGGGATGATGGTGTTGAAAGCCGAACTGAAGTCCACAAAAAGGATCCTTGCATATGTCCTTGGTCTGTCCAGATGTTTCAGGATATGATGCAATCCCATGTTGACTGCATCATCCACAGACCTGTTTGCGTGATAAGCAAAGGGGATCTAGAAAGGGATCTAGAAAGGGTCCAGTGATGTTCTTCAGGTGGTCCAACACCAGTCTCTCAAATGACTTCATGACCACAGAAATCAGGGCGACAGGTCTGTAGTCATTAAGTCCTGTGATTTTTGATTTCTTTTGGACAGGAATGATGATTGAGCGTTTGAAGCAGCAGGGAACTTCACACAGCTCCAGTGATCTATTGAAAATCAGTGTGAAGATGGGGGCCAGCTGGTTAGTACCGGATCTAAGACATGCAGGTGAAACGCCATCTGGGCCCTGTGCTTTCCTTATCTTTTGTTTTCAAAAGACACGGCACACATCATCTTCACAGATCTTAAGTGCAGGTTGAGTAGCAGGAAGGGGGAGGAGGGGGGTTGCAGGAGGTGTTGGTGTTTGTGTGAATTGAAGGTCAGAATGGGTGTGGGGTGTGAGAGTGGGCCTTTCAAATCTACAGTAGAACACATTCCGGTCATCAGCCAGTTGTTGGTCTACCACAGGGTTGGGGGTAGGAGTCCTGTAATTCGTAAGTTGTTTCATGCCACTCCACACTGATGCAGGGTCGTTAGCTGAAAACTTGTTTTTCAGCTTCTCAGAGTATCTTCTTTTAGCCACTCAGATTCCCTTATTCAGTGTGTTCCTGGCCTGATTATACAAGACTTTATCCCCACCTCTGTAAGCATTCTCTTTGGCCTGACGAAGCTGCCTGAGTTCTGTTGTAAACCATGGTTTGTCGTTGTTAAATGTTAAATAAGTCCTAGTAGGAATGCACATATTCTCACAGAAACTGATATATGATGTAACAGTATCTGTGAGCTCGTCCAGATTGGTGTCTGCAGCCTCAAAAACACTCCAATCAGTGCAGTCAAAGCAGGCTTGTAGTTCCAGCTCTGCTTCATTGGTCCATCTCTTTACAGTCTTTACTACAGGCTTAGCAGATTTTAATTATGTCTGTAGTTTGGAAGAAGATGAACCAGACAGTGATCAAAGTTTCCCAAAGCTGCTCTAGGGACAGAGCGATATGCATCCTTTATTGTTGTGTAGCAGTGATCCAGTATATTTCTGTATCTGGTGGGGCATGTAATGTGCTGTCTGTATTTGGGCAGTTCACGTGTGAGGTTTGCTATGTTAAAATCCCCAAGAATAAATAATAACTGAGTCTGGGTATTGTTGTTCCGTGTCTGTGATTTGATCAGCCAGCTGTTGCAGCGCGGCATTCAAACACACGTTTGGCGCGATATACACACTCACCAGAATAAACAAGGAAAACTCCCACAGCGAGTAGAAAGGCTTACAGTTAATAAAGAGTGCTTCCAAATTAGGACAGCACATCTTCTTTAACGTCGTTGCATCTGTACACCAACTTTCATTGATGTAAAGCATGTTCCACCGCCTCTTGTTTTCCCCGTTAACTCCGCGATGCGATCCGCTCTAAACAGCTGAAAGCCCAGCAGATGTAACGCGCTGTCCAGAATGGCTTCACACAGCCAGGTTTCTGTGAAGCACAAGGCAGCTGTAACATGTGCTGGCACTGGCAATGATGAAGACGACAACGAAGGAGTGAAGATGAGAACCCAAGTGCAGTTTATTTACAAAAGTGAATCCAAAACCCTAACTATAAACGTGAAACATGAACTTGACTAGACTTAAAACTTGACTTGACATAAACATAACATGGCTTGACTTGGCTAGAAAGAAACACATTCACATACATTCAATACTTGACCACTGACAATGGCAAACATGAGGGCTTAAATACAAGACATGGGAGAACATAAATCAATGTATAAACAGAACTCTAACAAGATAATTAAACAATAAACCAATGAAAACATGACACATGGAGGGAAAACATGAAATCACATGACAAAGGAACAGGAACTAAACTTTCAAAATAAAAGACATGAATCAACAAAATACACATGACAGCAGCAGAGGTTGAAAAGTCCTTGTTTGTGCAGGTGAGGAGATGTAGTTCGTCCGTTTTGTTAGGAAGAGAGCGGAGATTCGCAAGATGAACACTCGGCAGTGCTGTTCGAAAGCCACGCTGACAGAGCTTGACCAGCGTGCCTGCTCAGCTCCCTCGCCTGCGTCTCATAGCACATTTAAACAACACAGCTGCGTCTCCAACTAAAATGTCCAGCAAAACGTCTGAATATTGAGGTATGACTGTGTGTAATTTATGTTGTAGAACAAAACGTCCACGTATTGTCAAGTAATGTTTACCACAGGCCTTATTTTTCTCATAAGTAAAAAAACAACAACAAAAAAAAAAAAAAAAAAAAAAAATTATAAAAACCCATAGGAAAACCCAGAGGGAACCAATGGCGAATTCTCTTCCGGGTCTTTGGACTACAAGCTGAATAGCTCTATTACAAAAACCCATAGATATTTCCCAAGGGAACCCATGGTGAACTAGACTTTTGGGTTCACCTACAGATTGATGTCACTGATGAAAAGCTCTATTGGCATGATAACAGCAGTGCTTTTGACATTAAACTCAGTGATGGCAAATCTCTTGTGAGAATCAATTATTTTCATATGCTAATGGTCTCATGGAAATATAGACTTTATATCATGTGTGCACAAGTGTGTGTGTGTGTGTGTGTGTGCGTGTGTGTGTGTGTGTGTGTGTGCGGAAATTACAAAAGCAAATAGCTACAGGTATAAGTCTTATTATTTGATTCTCTCATATGATTTCCAGTTTGCATGTCACTGTGTTTATTCTCAGTAAAACAATATTTTCAAACTGTCATCTACAAACTGTTTTGTGTAGAGGTTATGTGCTAATGAAGAGTCTCAATTGATATGTGAAAAGCTCAAAACATAAAAACCACAGACACTTATCATAGCAGTACTAAGAAATACTCAGGAAATCCTGTAGTTCTAATACAAAGGGTGACCTTGGTAAACAAAGGCATATGAGCACTCGATAATATTAATGTATGGTGGTTCAAATTTTATGCATTGCAGATAAAACAGAGATGTGATGGATGAAGCTAAAGTAGCCTATTTAGAGATACATTGAGTAGAACTGAATGCATATAGGCCTAAATTTGTTCAGGTTTGTTTAGCTAATCTAATTTCTAAACTGAGTATCTACACTAATAAATACAGCAATTAAAGATCAGAGATTGGTTGCCCATTCAACATCATGCACTTAACTGTAACATTTAATTGCTAATTAAATAATTGCTGTAGTTGTTTCTAACCAAAATAAGAGGCTCATAAAACACATGCATCCAGATAATAGTCCATGAGAGTAAGGCAGTATAAAGTCATTCCTGATAGCATCATACCCTGTTCATCAATCAGAATTCTACAGTAAGCCTCAAATGGATGTTCTTAATTTTTAGCTTTAGAAAGTTCTCATAAAGTTAACATGATTGTCAAAAGGGCCTTGCTTAAATGAAATAATATTTCACAGTCTACCTCAGTTAGAGTGAATCTCATATGTGATATACTATAAATGTTAATGAATAACAAACAAGTCTCCAATGGAGAGTATTGGTTAATTATCCATCACAATGGACACAAAGGAAGTTGCTGCTTACAAGTCTGAACTGAAAAATAAAAGATAGCTTTGTAATAAAATGAATGAGCCAGCGGTCCACGACATGGCGGCCGCCGAGCCAGCGGTCCACGTCATGGCGGCCGCCGAGCCAGTGTTCCACGTCATGGCCGCCGAGCCAGAGTTTCACGTCATGGCCGCCGAGCCAGAGTTTCACGTCATGGCCACCGAGCCAGAGTTCCTTGTCATGGTCGCTGAGCTAGCACCATCTTTTGCTCCATGCCATGTCACAGCAACGCCTGAGCCTGCTCCATGCCACGTCACAGCAACGCCTGAGCCTGCTCCATGCCACGTCACAGCCATGCCTGAGCCTGCTCCATGCCACGTCACAGCCACGCCTGAGCCTGCTCCATGCCACGTCACAGCCACGCCTGAGCCTGCTGCATGCCACGTCACAGCCACGCCTGAGCCTGCTCCATGCCACGTCACAGCCACGCCTGAGTCTGTTCCACGCCATGTCATGGCTACACCTGAGCAGTTGAACCTGGAGATGGTTCCCACCCTTATACCCACCCTTAGTTCTCCTGAGCAGGCAAGGGGAACTTTCAGCCCTCTGACCCCGCCTGGACCCTCCGAGCCCAGGAATTCGCCTTGGCCTGTCGGTCCCTCGACACTGCCTCAGCTCTGCATTCCCTCGGCTCCACTTCAGTCCTTCAGCCTGTCAGCTCTGCCTTGCTCCTCTGAGCCTCCGGCGCCGCCTTGGTCCTCCCTGCCTCCGGCTCCACCCTGGCCCATAGAGTCTTCGGCTACTCTTCGGGTATCCAGTTCCCCATGGCTCCGCCCCTCGAGGCTCTCATGGCTCCACCCCCCCACGGACTCTGCCCTGGTCACACGCCCCACACCTCAAGACCCCCCCCCCCCCCCAGCTCCCTACAGAACTTTGGAACTGTTATGTTTTATGTGTATGTTCATGTTTTGGGGTGTCGGGAGCTGCCCCAGTGGGGGGGATATGTAATGTTTAATGTGTGTGTTCATGTTTTTTGTCTTTTATTTTGAGTTATTTCCTGTTTCATGTCATGTGATTCCTGTTTTCCCTCCATGTTCATGTGTCTTGATTTCATTGGTTTATTGTCTTGTTATCTTGTTTAGAGTTCTGTTTGTTCATTGGTTATGTTCTCCCATGTCCATGTACTTATACCCTCATGTTTTCCATTGTCCTTGGTCAAGTATTGAATGTTGAATGTTGATGAAGGTTGGTTCTTTGTCATGCCATGTAATAGTCAAGTTCATGTTTTGTTTTCATTTCATGTTTATGTTAGGGTTTATTGGACTTCACATTTATTAATAAATTGGACTTGGGTTCTCATCTTAATCACATCTTCATTGTCATCTTCATTGCCAACAGAAACATCGTTACAAGGGTATCCCCTTAGAGATAATCCAGAAGACTGTATTAAAGGTCTAGGAATAACCCATTTATTGTTGCCACTCACAGCACTCAGTTAAGCTCGATGAGTAATATTTGTAGTTTCTACAACACAGAGAAATTGTAGAACATTTGCATTCATAATAATGAGGCATAATGATATGTAACAACACAGCATAATATACATTAATCAATGCAATCAAGTTAAAAATAAACACCATTAATGGTTAAAGAGAGCACAACATGTATTACAGGGTGCATTACAAGGTGCCATTCACCATTGCACTTAAGTATCTGTTTATTTGAACTATTTTCATTATACATAACTTTATGTCTTCTTCCTGCAATACATGTGCCCTCGAGCACATCCCTGTTACTGCATCTGTTACAGACAGTTTACATGATACACACGCAGGACTCTGGAACTGCCAGTCAGCTGTGAACAAAGCTGAATTCATTCCAGCCTTCGCCACACAGTCCGCCCTCAGCATTCTCACACTGACAGAAATATGGATACATCCAGAGGATATAGCAACACCCTCTGCTTTCTCCAACAACAACTTCTTCTCCCACACCCCTCCAAATATCGGTTGGGGTGGGAGAACAGGTTTTCTCACTCCAAACAACCAAATATTTTAACCACACTACTCACTATGAAACAACAATTATTTTGAATTCGATGCTATTACTATAATGCAACACACAAACATACATGTTGTTGTCATCTATTGCCCTCCAGGTCAGCTGGAAAACTTTCTTGAGCAGCTGCTTGTCCTGCTATCCTCCTTCCCTGAAGATGGCAGGCCACTTGTGGTTTTTGGTGATTTCAGCATACACCTACACAAGCCCCAGGCCACTGAACTTCACGCTCTTTTGGCCTCGTTTGACTTGGAAAGTCAAGTCATTTTTATTTGTATAGTGCCTTTCACAACACACAGCGTTTTAAAGCAGCTTTACAGAAAATCATGCATTAACAGAAAATGAAACTGTAATATCTATGATGTCTTAGAGTCATCATTGTGTAGTTTGATAAAATACGATTGTGATTAAATAATAATTGTATTTAGAACCCCAGTGAGCAAGCTGAAGGCGACTGTGACAAGGAACACAAAACTCCATAAGATGTTGGTTAATGGAGAAAAAATAACCTTGGGAGAAACCAGGCTCAACGCAGTTCAACCGGCCAGTAATTTCCTATCCTGAGTCCATTGTTCAAGCAATGGCATATGAAGTATCCCATGTCTTATGGTTGGAGTTGGCATCAGTTCATCCTCTGAAGTCCATCGTAATAGACTGAAGTGATGTTTGGCTGGCACCAGCTGCTATTAGTCATCATCACTCAGAGACACGTAGCAGTAGAGTCTAACACGAAGCAGGAATGGAGCCGGTTCTGGTGACCTCAGGATAGGCGTCCCGAGGTTGAGACAGGGAAACAAATAGAATAATATTAGCATAGACGCCATTCAATTTATTGCAGAGTTATAGATCATGATCAATGTTTCTGGTTTCTGGTTCCGGCAGACCTAACTAAAGCAGCCTAATTGTGAGTTGAAGGATAAATTAGGTATATGCCTGTCTAAATAGATGAGTCTTTAGTCTAGTCTTAAAATGACAGAGCGGGGTCAGCGGATGCTGAGGCGCATAGTGCGCAGAGGTCACCAACTTTCTGCAGAGTCAATCGCTACAGAACTCCAAAATTCATGTGGCCTTCAGATTAGCTCAAGAACAGTGCATAGAGAGCTTCATGGAATGGGTTTCCATGGCCGAGCAGCTGCATCCAAGCCATACATCACCAAGTGCAATGCAAAGCGTCGGATGCAGTGGTGCAAAGCACGCCGCCACTGGACTCTAGAGCAGTGGAGACACGTTCTCTGGAGTGACAAATCACGCTTCTCCATCTGGCAATCTGATGGACGAGTCTGGGTTTGGCAGTTGCCAGGAGAACGGTACTTGTCTGACTGCACTGTGCCAACTGTGAAGTTTGGTGGAGGGGAGATTATGGTGTGGGGTTGTTTTCCAGTAGCTGGGCTTGGCCCCTTAGTTCCAGTGAAAGGAACTCTGAATGCTTCAGCATACCAAGAGATTTTGGACAATTCCATGCTCCCAACTTTGTGGGAACAGTTTGGGGATGGCCCCTTCCTGTTCCAACATGACTGCGCACCAGTGCACAAATCAAGGTCCATGAAGACATGGATGAGTTTGGTGTGGAAGAACTTGACTGGCCTGCACAGAGTCCTGACCTCAACCCGACAGAGCACCTTTGGGATGAATTAGAGCAAAGACTGCGAGCCAGGACTTCTCGTCCAACATCAGTGTCTGACCTCACAAATGCGCTTCTGGAAGAATGGTCAAAAATTCCCATCAACACACTCCTAAACCTTGTGGAAAGCCTTCCCAGAAGAGTTGAAGCTGTTATAGCTGCAAAGGGTGGGCCGACGTCATATTAAACCCTATGGATTAAGAATGGGATGTCACTTAATTTCATATGCGTTTAAAGGCAGATGAGCGAATACTTTTGGCAATATAGTGTATATAATGAATCAACATTTTACATTTCAACCCTACTAATACAATCCCACCCTGACCCCTAACGAACACCCCTGTGGTCCCACATAACACAAACACAATCAAAAAAATAAATAAATAAATAAATAAATAAATAAATAAATAAATATATATATATATATATATATATATATATATATATATATATATATATATATATACACATACATAAAATAAAATATATATACAGGTGCATCTCAATAAATTAGAATGTCGTAGAAAAGTTCATTTATTTCAGTAATTCAACTCAAATTGTGAAACTCGTGTATTAAATAAATTCAATGCACACAGACTGAAGTAGTTTAAGTCTTTGGTTCTTTTAATTGTGATGATTTTGGCTCACATTTAACAAAAACCCACCAATTCACTATCTCAAAAAATTAGAATATGGTGATATGCCAATCAGCTAATCAACTCAAAACACCTGCAAAGGTTTCCTGAGCCTTCAAAATGGTCTCTCAGTTTGGTTCACTAGGCTACACAATCATGGGGAAGACTGCTGATCTGACAGTTGTCCAGAAGACAATCATTGACACCCTTCACAAGGAGGGTAAGCCACAAACATTCATTGCCAAAGAAGCTGGCTGTTCACAGAGTGCTGTATCCAAGCATGTTAACAGAAAGTTGAGTGGAAGGAAAAAGTGTGGAAGAAAAAGACGCACAACCAACCGAGAGAACCGCAGCCTTATGAGGATTGTCAAGCAAAATCGATTCAAGAATTTGGGTGAACTTCACAAGGAATGGACTGAGGCTGGGGTCAAGGCATCAAGAGCCACCACACACAGACGTGTCAAGGAATTTGGCTACAGTTGTCGTATTCCTCTTGTTAAGCCACTCCTGAACCACAGACAATGTCAGAGGCGTCTTACCTGGGCTAAGGAGAAGAAGAACTGGACTGTTGCCCAGTGGTCCAAAGTCCTCTTTTCAGATGAGAGCAAGTTTTGTATTTCATTTGGAAACCAAGGTCCTAGAGTCTGGAGGAAAGGTGGAGAAGTTCATAGCCCAAGTTGCTTGAAGTCCAGTGTTAAGTTTCCACAGTCTGTGACGATTTGGGGTGCAATGTCATCTGCTGGTGTTGGTCCATTTTGTTTTTTGAAAACCAAAGTCACTGCACCCGTTTACCAAGAAATTTTGGAGCACTTCATGCTTCCTTCTGCTGACCAGCTTTTTAAAGATGCTGATTTCATTTTCCAGCAGGATTTGGCACCTGCCCACACTGCCAAAAGCACCAAAAGTTGGTTAAATGACCATGGTGTTGGTGTGTTTGACTGGCCAGCAAACTCACCAGACCTGAACCCCATAGAGAATCTATGGGGTATTGTCAAGAGGAAAATGAGAAACAAGAGACCAAAAAATGCAGGTGAGCTAAAGGCCACTGTCAAAGAAACTTGGGCTTCCAAACCACCTCGGCAGTGCCACAAACTGATCACCTCCATGCCATGCCAAATTGAGGCAGTAATTAAAGCAAAAGGAGCCCCTACCAAGTATTGAGTACATATACAGTAAATGAACATACTTTCCAGAAGGCCAACAATTCACTAAAAATGTTTTTTTATTGGTCTTATGATGTATTCTAATTTGTTGAGATAGTGAATTGGTGGGTTTTTGTTAAATGTGAGCCAAAATCATCACAATTAAAAGAACCAAAGACTTAAACTACTTCAGTCTGTGTGCATTGAATTTATTTAATACACGAGTTTCACAATTTGAGTTGAATTACTGAAATAAATGAACTTTTCCACGACATTCTAATTTATTGAGATGCACCTGTATATTATATTATATATATATATATATATATATATATATATATATATATATATATATATATATATATATACACAAATAAATAAATAAAATAATAATAAACATACATGATTAAACAACACTCTCCACATCCCCTCCCCGAGAGTCCCCCAAAAATACTAAATATTTGCCCCAGTTTTTAGCAAATAAGTCCCTAAACCCCAGCCTTCTACTTACCGCCTCTTCAAATGCAGCTACCCTCCCCATTTCCACACACCACTCCAAAAAAGAGGGTGCTCCATTTGACTTCCAACCCCTTAAAATTACTTGCCTGCCGATCATGAGACTGGTCATAACCCAATTTTTTATATGATTATCCCCTAAATGCATGACCGCCCCATCACCCAAAATACAGAGTCTGGGACAAAGCAAAACCTGAGTGTTCAAAAGGTCACACAAATACCTCTGAACCCTCAACCAAAACTCCTGGATCTTAACACACCCCCAAAAGACATGGGTAGTGTCTCCAACTTCTGACTGGCATCGCCAGCAGGTGGGTGTGTCTTTAAGACCAAGCCTGTATAATCTAGAGGGGGTCCAATAAAATCTATATAAAATCTTAAATTGCATAAGGCGAACCCTTGCATCTCTAGACACAGACTTGACATTTTTAAGAATCTTAGTCCACACTCCATCCTCCAATACCAAATTCAAATCTTTTTCCCATACTCTCTTGAGAGAAGTCAAGGCTCCATCCCCCAGACTCTGAATTAGTAGGGAGTAATACACTGATGCTTCATGGCCTTTTCCAAAAGAAGCAATCACCTCTCCCAAAGCACCTGCCGCTTTAGGGGGGTGCGTGCCACTCCCAAAAATAGTGCAGAGTAGGTGGCGAAGCTGTAAATACTTATAAAACTTAGATCTGGGAATGCCAAAATGTTGAACCAAATTTTCAAAAGGTCTCAATACTCCACCCTCATATAGGTCACCAAGTGCATTAACCCCCCTCACAATCCAATCTGACCAACAAAAAGGGGACTTATTAATACATAGTTTAGGGTTCTGCCATATGCTCGAGGCTGCATTTAAATAAATATCCGAATTAAACACTCTGGACACTTTTGTCCATATCGAGTGCAAATGCAAAATAACGGGGTGCGACTTAACCTCTCCGGCTAGTTTGAACGAAAGGCTTTGCAGTGGCGAGATAGGGGCAAGAACTTCCTTTTCAATACAAAACCAGGGAGGGGCTCTCTCAGGTGGAAGCGACCAATGAGCCAAATGTCTAAGACCGAACGCATAATAATAAAAAAAAATCTTGGGTAGGCCTAGCCCACCTTTGTCAATTGGCCTGTGTAACTTATTGAAATTTAACCTGGAGCGCTTACCATTCCAAATAAAGGACTTCGCTATGCTATCAAATTGCTTGAAATAAGAGAGGGGGACATCTACAGGGAGAGACTGAAGCAGGTAGTTGAATTTTGGAATACAATTAATTTTAATAACATTAACCTTCCCAATCATCGATAAATGTAATGAAGCCCACCTGTCCACATCGCTCGAAAAACTTTTAATTAAAGGGTCAGAATTAACTCTAACTAAATCAGACAAATTTGCTGGGAATAAAATCCCCAAATACTTAATGCCCTGTTTGGGCCACTGGAAGGTGCCTGGCTGGCAAGCCATTTCTGGGCAGTACGCTGTCAGCACCAAAGCTTCGGATTTAGACCAATTGACTTTGTATCCTGAGAACTTGGAAAAGGAATTAATAATTCCGTGGAGGCAAGGCATAGATCTAGTTGGTTCAGAGACAAATAATAAAATATCATCTGCGTAAAGCAGAAGCTTATGGGCCACACCTCCCACTGTCACCCCTGGAAAATCATCCTCCTTTCTTATCGCGGCTGCTAATGGTTCCAGGGCAAGAGAGAACAATAATGGGGAAAGTGGGCAACCCTGTCGAGTGCCCCTATTCAGATTAAAATAATCTGAAATTAATCCATTTGTTTGTACCGCTGCTACAGGGTGTTTATAAAGTAACTTAATCCAACCAATAAATGTACTCCCGAACCCATATATTTCCAAAATCTTAAAAAGATAATCCCATTCTACCATATCAAATGCCTTTTCGACGTCAAGTGAGATGGCAGCGACCGGAGATTGTTCATTCGCCACTGACCACATGATATTGATGAGACGCCTGATGTTATCAGAAGAGCTGCGGCCCCGAATAAACCCCACCTGATCTATATGTATAAGAGATGTCATAACTTTACTTAATCGGTTAGCCAAAATTTTTGACAATATTTTTGCATCTAGTTGGATCAGGGAAATTGGACAGTAACTTTTACACTCGCTTGGATCTTTGTCCTTTTTAAGAATCAGACTGATCCGGGCTTGTGTCATGGTTGGAGGAAGTTTTCCATTCTTTAATGATTCAGTATAAACTTCTAACAAAAGTGGGGCCAGTTCTGTAGCATAGGATCTAAAAAATTCTGCGGCAAAACCATCTGGCCCCGGAGCCTTGCCAGTAGGTAGGGACTTAATTACCTCCAAGTTTATCTCAGAATCAAGAGAGTTTTTTGCTCAGTCTTCAGTTTAGGAAGATCTAATGGTTCCACAAAGTTTCTAATATCTTCATCAGTAGATGAAGACGTGGAACTATAAAGATCAATATAGAATTCTTTAAAGGCATTATTAATATCAATGGCCGAGGTAAATATTTCACCACCAGCAGATTTCACTGAGGGAATAGTAGAAAAAAACTCTCTCTGCTTTATATATATCTAGCCAAAAGCTTCCCTGCTATGTCACCCGACTCAAAGTATGACTGTCTTGCCCTGAATAACCAAAACTCCACTTTCCGCGACAAAATAGTATTATATCTATATTTCAATCGGGTCAATTCTCTGAGGCCATCAGCTTCAGCTCTGCCTCGGCACTTTTAATATTTCCTTCCAACTCCACAAGTTCTCGTGCTTTGGATTTTTTGATGAATGAGGCATACTGTATGATCCGGCCCCTAAGAACTGCCTTAAGTGCCTCCCAAGCACGCCCACAGAGGATACTGAGGACCAGTTGGTCTCCATATAAACACTGATTTCAGTCTTTAACATTTGTTGGAAATGAGGATTTTGCAGAAGGGATACATTAAGGTGCCAACTATATGATTTATTTTTCTCTATTTGTGGCATCACCGCTAAACTCACCAGGGCATGATCTGAGACTAAATTATTTCCAATTGAGCAATCAACAACAGATGAAATTAGGGATTTGGATATATAAAAAAAAATCTATTCTAGAATAAATCTTATGGACTGATGAAAAAAATGTATAGTCCCTACCGTATGGGTTCAAAAGTCTCCAAATATCCGAAAGACCAAGATTTTTACACATCCTGTGAAGCGTCAGTGTTGCTCTAGGGGATTTACACACTTTTGCTTCACTATGATCAAGGACTGAATCCATCAAAAGATTAAAGTCTCCTCCCAAAATTATATCATGAGGGGAGCCAGTGGTTTGCAGCATCCTTTCAAGATCTATAAAAAAGCCCTGATCATCAGCGTTAGGTGCATAAATATTAGCCAAAATCAGACTTTGCCCTTGAATTTCAGCTAAAACAACAATTACTCTTCCTAATTTATCTTTAGTCTGTTTGAGACATTTGAATTGTAGATGTTTATTAATCACTATAATGACTCCCTTGCTCTTACTTGAGCCAACACTAAAGAAAACATGTCCACCCCATATCTTCCCAAATTTTTCAGCTTCCTGTGGGGAGAGATGTGTTTCTTGAAGAAACACTATATCATATTTCTTACGTTTAAGAAAATAAATAACAATCCTTCTTTTTATGGGGTGCCCCAACCCATTTACATTCCATGTGGAGAGAGATAGTACACTCATATTAACAACTGACATATTGATATAGTAAAAAAAATAAATTGTGTGTGAAAAACAAAATTATGAAGACCACATTCCCCATTAGTGAAACAATCAACCCCCGAACATCCCCCGGAACAAAACAAACAGAAAAAAGAAAAACGTGCGCATTAACCCTGCGCACGAGAGCGCCAACCGGCGACAATCCCTCCAAACTCAAAAGGTCCATGAACATCCACGAGTCCCCATGACAACTTTGCCATTGGATTGCTCAATTTTGCCTCACAAATTTGTGAGGCAAAATTACATAACAGAAAATACTTTGTGAAATAAACCCAGTTAATAGGAAGATTGAACACAAAAAAATGTGTAGATTCATTCACAGAACTGTCTCAAGGATGTGATCTTCCACAAAACAAATTCCAGCTGATATAAAACCGATCAGATTCCTCGGACAGACAAACGAATGTTCAGTGAGCCAGCTGTTATGAGTTCAGCGGATGACGTAATCATTCCAATGTCCCGTAAAAAAAACTCAACAAAACAAATTACAGCCAGCAGGAGGAATAAGCATGAAGAACGAACAGATTAATCCATAGCTGTTCCAAAGGAATGTTATTCAACAGAACAAGCTCCAGCCGCAAGGCGGAACCAATACAAAAAGAAACAAAACCGGCATCCCGGTTCCCCGGATGATCGAGTCAGTTCACTTGGAGGCCGCATAAAATTATATACCATGACTTACACAATCCGTCAGCTTAATAAAAGACATCCTTTGTGTGAGCATGTAGATATTTTGCGGCCATACGTAGTGTCCACTCAAACTGGCCGGGAACTTCAATGCAAATGTAATCTTCCATCAATGCAAAAGTTTCTTTAAGGAAAAGTGTTGTTCACAAAACAAGCTCCAGCCGCTCGGCGGAGCCAACGCAAAAAACCTAAAATGTCGCCCAGCTTCCTCAAGAGTAAGTACAGCGAGTCAGGCCCACTCACATGAGAAACATCCAGTGGTTTACTCAGACATTGATTCTATAAAAGATATTGCCAGATTTGGACATGTGAATACTTTGCGACCGTCAGAAACATCAGAGCAAACGAGATCTTTTTCTGATGTAAGAGTTTCTTACATTCCTTGAACCGATCGCGTTTCTCTCTTGTCGAACTCGCAAAGTCTGGGAACAAGAAAACATTATGGTTCTTCCAAGAAAGCTTCCCTTTGCTCCTCGCCTGGTGCAACACAAAATCTTTATCGGATGATCTCAGAAATCTGGCCAGAATCGGTCTGGGCCTTTCTCCCTCAGCAAATCTGTGAGCCGGCACTTTGTGAGCTCGCTCGATTTCCAGCTTGTGGCCTGTTATGTCGAGCAGACTCGGGAAAAGCTCATCTAGGAATTTCACCATATCTCTGCCCTCCTCATGCTCAGGAATTCCAACCATTCGAACGTTATTCCTGTGGCTTCTATTCTCAAGATCTTCAAGCTTTTCAAGGAGATGATCCAAATCAACTTTGGTCACGGGTGGATTAGCGGTTAATTCCCTCTCCGAAGATTCCAGAAAATCGATTCGTTTTTCAACATCAGTCACTCTTGTACATAACACAGAGAATTTTATTTCCATTGCCGTAATCGATCGACGTATTACAGCGAGATCCTCCAACTCAGCAAGAATCTTCGTCAATATCACCAACATGTTGGACAACTGACGCTGAACCTCCTCTCCCGCCGCGCCATCCAAATCGAGTCCCCGGTCTGTAGGCCTGTCGGGGCTTTCATCCTGAACACGTAAGTGTCTTTTAATATCTCCAGAGCCCGATGATTTTGACTTCTTTGCCATGTTTTGCAACAAAGGACAAATGTGTAACTGGGTGTATATAATGAGAATAATCGAAAATTCAGCAAAGTGCACAGAGCTCGTCACTCACACGTCTGCTCCTTGCATGACGTCACCCCAGTCTCGACTGAAATTGTTAATATATACTATTTCTCTGTAGAAATGAACATAGTTAATATTTTTCCAGTATTTTCTACATAAATGGGAGATTTGAAATCGGTCTATTAAGAAGAATATTAAGAAGAGGTTCTGAGATTACAGGGAATACCTCTTTTAAGAGCTTGGTTGGTATTGGATCTAAAATACATGTTGTGGCTTTTGACTTTTTGTTAACTCTTCATGACCTATGACAGCGAAGGATTGAAGTTGCACGTGAGGAAATTTATGATACACTGTTTTCTGAGGTACTGTGACAGATGATTGCATGATTCCAATTTTATTTCTGATTATTTCAATTTTATCTGTAAAGAAATTCATGAAGTCATTACTCTTGTGCTGCGACGGAATATCTGGTTCTGTTGAGGCTTTATTCCTAACCAATTTAGACACAGTACTGAATGAACACCTAGAATTGTTGTGGTTATTTTCTATGAGTTTGCTTAAATATGCTGACCTGGCAGCTTTTAGTGCCTGTCTGTAGCTACAGACACTATCCTTCCATGCACTGCGAAATACTTTTAATTTTGTATTCTTCCACTTGCACTCCATTTTCCGAGCTGCTCTCTTGAGAGCATGAGTGTGATCACTGTACTGAGGTGCAGGGCTTTTTTCTTAAATTTTCTAGACTAAGCACTACAGCAACTCACAGATCGGACAACCAGCTGGACCTAATTTTTACACGTAACTGTACCACCACTAATATTTGTGTTATTCTTTTATATGCTATGTTTTATATCATTTCTTTATTCAATTCAAGATGACTGTCCAGACTCCCCTTTGGTTTCCTTTCGCCGTAACCTCCACTCTCATTCACCCACCTGCCTTTCCACTGCTGTCTCTACCTCTCTTCCCCCACAAAATTTATTTTTCACCCTGGATGTAAACACTGCTACAAACACACTATGCTCTACTTTAATAAGCTGTATAGACAGCATCTGTCCTCTCTCCTCTAGGCCAGCACATATGACACCGCCCAGCCCCTGGCTCTCTGATCTTCTTCATGAACATCGGACTGACCTCAGGGTGGCTGAGAGGAGATGGTGGACCCAGCAGATTTGAGTAAGTGTCAGTCTCTGCCTGCTGCTTTTTTGTGGATTTTCTCCCCAATTTGGCATGCCCAATTCCCAATGCGCTCTAGGTCCTCGTGGTGGCGTAGTGACTCACCTCAATCCGGGTGGTGGAGGACAAGACCGTCAATTCACACATCTCATCACGTGGCTTGTTGAGCACGTTACTGTGGAGATCTAGCGCATGTGGAGGCTTCGTGCTATTTTCCGCTGCATCCATGCACAACTCACCACACGCCCCACCGAGAGCGAGAACCACATTATAGCGATCACCAGGAGGTTACCCCAACATGACTATACCCTCTCTAGCAACCGGGCCAATTGGTTGCTTAGGAAGCCTGACTGGAGTCACTCAGCACGCCCTGATTCGAACTTGCGACTCCAGGGGTGGTAGTCAGTGTCTTTACTTGCTGAGCTACTCAGAGGCCCCCTTTGCCTGATGATTTTTCTGATAATGTTAAATCTGCAAAAACGTCCTATTATCAGGACAAGATCAACAGCACCACAGACACTCTCAGCCTATTTAGGACATTTAACATACTCCTTGGCCCTCCCACTCCACCGCCTGGCACCTCACTGACAGCAGATGACTTCGCCACATTTTTTACTAATAAGGTTAAAGCCATTAGCAATACATTCTCAGCACCACACTCTATCAAACACCCACCTCCTGTTTGCAGCTCTTCTATCTCCATGTTCTTTCCTTTACTGACACTGAGGTCTCTAAACTCCTCCTTTCCAACCACCCCACCTGCCCCCTTGATCCTATTCCTTCCCACCTTCTCCACGCCATCTCTCTGTCCATCGTACCTGCACTCACACACATAATTATAACATCTCTATTCACAGAGATGTTATAATTATAACATTATTAGATTATCACAGATATTAGACGTGGAGGCAACTGAGATTCATCCACCGCCACCCGGATTGAGGTGAGTCACTATGCCACCACAAGGACCTAGAGCGCATTGGGAATTGGGCATTCCAAATTGGGGAGAAAAAGTGGAGAAAAAAAAGAAAGGGTTGTTTTCAATCAGACCTCTGCCTATCTCTTGCAGAACCAGCTGCAAGATGACAATCAATCAGGCTTCAAAAATAGACATTCCACCTAAACTGCCCTGCTGTCTGTCACCGAGTCGCTGAGACAGCGAGAGCTGGATCCAGATTATCCGTCCTGATTCTACTGGACCTAACTGCAGCATTTGACACAGTCAACCATCAGATCCTACTGTCCACCCTCTCTGCTCTGGGCATCACAGGAACTGTGCTTGGCTGGTTTAAGTCCTATCTCTCTGGTAGGTTTTACAAGGTAGCCTGGAGAGGGGATGTGTCCAAGTCATATCAGCTACTTACTGGGGTACCTCAGTGTTCAGTGCTTGGGCCACTTCTCTTCTCTATATACACAACATCACTGGGACCCATCATTCAAACACATGGGTCCTCTTGCCATTGCTATGCTGATGACACACAGCTCTCCCTGTCTTTCCAGCCCAACGACACAACGGTGACTGCTTGAATCTTGGCCTGTTTGGCAGACATCTTGGCTTGGATGAAGGAACACCACCTGCAACTGAGCTCCTCGTCTTTCCAGCCAAGCCTGCTTTTGAACACAACATCACTTTTCAGCTGAGTTCAACTACAATAACACCTTCCAAAATAGTCAAAAATCTAGGGATAATCATGGATAAACAACTAAATTTCACAGACCACATCTCAATGACAGCACGATCATGTAGATTTACACTATCAGTAAAATAAGACCCTTCCTCTCTGAACATGCCACACAATTTCTTGTTCAGTCACTTGTCATAACTAGACTGGATTACTGTAACACTCTCATTGCAGGCCTCCCTGCAATTAGGCCCCTGTAAATGATACAGAATGCAGCAGCACGTCTGGTCTTCAACGAACCAAAGAGAGCGCATGTTACACCAGTCCTTGTCTTTACTGGCTGCCGGTTGATGCACATATTAAATTCAAGGCTCTGATGCTGTCATACAGAACAGTGACTGGGTCTTCTCCAGCATACCTAAAATCATTCCAGTAGAGCTACATTCCCACCAGAAGCCTACGGTCAGCTAATGAGCAGCGCCTTGTTGTACCAACACAAAGAAGCACCAAATAACTTTCCCAGTCATTCGGTTTCACTGTACCTTGTTGGTGGAATGACCTTCCCAACTTCATCTGTGAAGCAGACTCACTCTCTGTCTTCAAAAATGGCTAAAGACACATAAAAATATATATACCTGTATATATCATGTTTTCTTACAAATCCTACACTGGCACGAATGTGTAAGTCCAAGGTATCAAATTGGGCTGTGTTACTGTTCCTCTACACACTGTATATCTGAATTCTGATCTTGTCACAGGTCCAGCCAAACTGGTGTCCGCTCAAAAAAGGTGTAGCTGGAGATGTCAACTTTCTGAGGATGGCAGTTGGCATGCCTCTTATCAGATCATTTTGCCATCTGGATATCTTTCTCAAGTTTTGAAATTAGCCCACGAGAACGTGCTCTCAGGTCACTCTCATATCAGCAAATCTCCAGGTATTTCTTTTGGCCTGGGTTGAAGTCAGCTGTTTCAAGATTTGTTTGATCTTGTCACATCTGTCAACTCTCTGGTAAACCCAATTATTATGCCAGCTTCCATACAGCCTATTCCTGTTATGGGAGAACTATACAAATGACGTATCATTGACTGTGTAGGTCCACTGCCCAAGTCGAAGTCTGGCCACCAGTACATTTTAACCATCATGTGTACTGCCATGCACTATCCTGAGGCTGTTCAACTCTGTTTACTTAAAACCATAGCGGTAGTCAAAGAACTTGTTAAGTTCTGCTCTATGTTGAGATTTCCCAAGACCATTGAGTCAGACCAAGGGTCAAACTGCACCTCCAAAGTGTTCGAACAGGTAGTAAAATCATTAGGGGTGAGTCATTAATTGTCAAGTGCTTGTCACCCTGAAAGTCAGCAACCATTAGAACATTTTCACCAGACGCTAAAATCAATGCTCTGTACACACACTGATGAAACAGGGAAAGATTTGTCTGAGGATTTGCAGTTGCTTATGTTCACCATAAGAGAAATGGTACAGGAGTCACTAGGTTTCAGACAGGTCGAACTCATGCTTGGACACACTGTTCGGCAACCGCTAAAACTGTTACAATAACAGTTTATTAGTTAGAACTGCCTGTATTAGTTTTGTATTATATAAGCTTTTTTCTGGAAATGCTTCATTAAGCTTATGAGGTTGCTAGGGCACATCTGGCTGACACCCAATCCAAATTGAAGGTCCCTTATGACAGAAAAAGTGTTCTGTGTAGTTTTTTGCCAGGGGATTCTGTGTTAGTTGATCTTCACATTCCTGGTTTGGTTTTACAAGCCAAATTCTCTGGTCCTTACTCTGTCTATAAGAAGCTTAGTGATACCGACTATGTCATTGGCACCCCAAACTGCAGAAGGAAGATTAGAGTACGCCATGTGAATGTGCTCAAGGCCTATTTACAAGATACCATTGAGTCTCTTAAAATGGTACCTGCTGTGCCTACTGTTGCATTACCATCTGTGTATAGTCCTGAGGTGGATGGATTAGTCAAAAGAAATATGCAGACCTCCTGTGGGTGGTTACAGAACTCTGTTGTTTTGGCTAACCTAGAGTCTTGCCTTTCACATCTCTCTGAGATTCAGTATGCAGATGTTGTGAAATTGATTCGTAAATATCCCACCCTATTTTCTGATGTTCCTATTCAGACTACATACGGTGCTAAGTCCTGACAATGATGTAGGTAAGTCCCAACCAATTAAGCAGCACCCTTATCGAGTGAACTCCAGAAAGTGTGAAATAATGAAAAAAGATGTAGAGTTTTTATTGCTGCATGCATTGGCCATGCTTAGTCAGAGTCCATGGAGCGCTCCCTGCCTACTGGTCCCAAAATCCGGCTCCTCTTTTAGATTCTGTATGGATTACCGTAAGGTAAATAGTGTAACAGTCCCAGACTCTTTCCTTTACTGCGAATGAAGGATTGTGTAGATCAAGTTGGTTCTTCGTGTTTCGTCACCAAACTGAATCTTCACAAAGGTTATTGGCAGGTGCCTTTGACGCCTTGCACCTCTGAGTTTTCTGCTTTTGTCACTCCTGACAAATTACTGCAATATACGATCATGGCTTTTGGAATGCGAAACATAACCACTACTTTCCAACATCTTATGTAGAGGGTTTTGTCAGAAGTGCCAAATTGTGAGATTTACTTAGATGAGGTTATGATTTACTTGATGAGTTGGAAGGATCATTTGGATGGCCTTGAACTAGTGTTTAAACAATTGGCTGATGCCTCACTAAAACTGAATCTTGCAAAGTGTGAATTTGCAAAGGCAATAGTCACTTATCTGGGTTAGCGAATTGGACACGGACAAATGCAACCTGTTCAGGCTAAGGTGTCCACTGTTGTTGAGTTTCTAACCCCAGCAAACAAATGTGAATTACGAAGTTTGTACCGCGGGATTTGTAAAACTTTTCCGCCATAGTTTCCCCGCTGACTGACCTACTCAGCACTTCAAGAAGGTTTTTATTTTTATAACTTTGAGGATTTGTTGTATGCAATAGTAATATATTTCTGTCTTATTTACTTTACTTTCACCTGGAGGCTGCAGTGTTGCAAAAGGCTGTATTTTATGTAAGCATCATAGGCAACATTCGTAGCAGTATTGTAACAGTAAACAAAAGGCAAGGCAGCCCATCAGCACACTAGAGCAGAAGGGGGAAAAAAACATTGCCATTTATCAAGCGCTGAAATTTGCTTGGTGCAGAACAATCTGGAATAATGTTAAACATTGTAACAGTCACCTCTTTGCAACCTTAACTTGTTCAGAATGCTAAATCTTTGTGACACCTGCGCTAAAAACGATCTAGATGCAGCACAATGAACGAAACATAACACAGATGTCTCGACATGCGTTTTTGAGACCTGAAGTTATTTGTAACTTGAAACAATGTCTAAAAATGTGCCGGTCCTGCGTGAGACACTGAAGAAATAGCGAGACGTGGTGCAGCAGGTATGGACGTTCATCCAGTGAGTGTTTACAAAGGAAAAAAGGATAAACTGAGCAGTCGCACGCAAAAACAAGATTTGAAAAGAAGACGAAGAGATTGGTTATCTCTGTGGAGATCCCCAAAATGTCAGCTAACTGATGAAGTGTCAAAGTGACCGACTTGAAAGAGAACCCCCATAACATATCATAACAAAAAAAAGGGCATTTAAACCAATGAAGAGGACTGTTCTTGTAAATTAATGCATAGATGCTTTTATTGATTCAGTAAGTTCCTCTTTCCAAAAATTAAAGAGATCACACAGGTCTGTCTTTATGAATGCTTTAATAAAACCAAAATATGAAGCACATACAAAAAAGATAAAGTAAGCAAATGTTTTGGATGTTCTAAGTGAGAATCTTCACAAACAAAGAAACACTTAAGCAGGTTTTGCTATCTGTTGAAAATGCAACTAAACCACACTATTTTATGACTTTTTTTGTCTGATCTGATCTGAAATACAATTCACAGCTCCACCTGATTTCCATAAGTGCTCTTGAAACTTAGCTTGTTTGAGTTATTACGAGCTAATTCAAGCCTCCACAGGTCTTTAACCAGAATACCATTTCTTGAGCTGTAAATGTCAGCAAGAGGGGCAGCCATTGGAGAATGCTTGTATCTATTACACTGAGGGCCCTCTAGACTGGGAGCACATTTCACTTCATAGGTAAAAAAGAAGGTGCCATATTTAAAGATACAGGTGTCAGTCACAACTCCACTTCTAAGGTCAAAAGAGCAAGTACCAAGGAGATCGCTGTTCCAGAGGCTGTCTGCATCATATACTTCGAACGTTAGTTGATTAGCCATGGTGATCTTAATAGGACCAAACTCAAATGTTTCAGGCCAATTTGGATTGTCATTATCATTAATAATCTCAGTGCGCTTTATCTGTGTACCATATGTGACTAATACAAAACCATCTGTTTGAGAAGTTACATCTCCATATAGACCTTTGCCCATGAGTTTGTAGACTTTCAGGGTCGCAAGTCCTTTTGCAGTTGGACAGCAGTTAGACTTTATCAAATTACTACTATCACAAACACAAACACATCGGTCTCTTGCACTGCATTTCCTGCCAATCTTGCAAGATTCTGAGCAAACCTCCAAAAGGGCATTTTCAATTATGTATGCTTCCACAGCTTTCTTAAGTCCTTTCCTGGCAGGGTTTTTAACACTGAGCAAAAAATGGAGGGGTTTGAGAGCGTAGTGCACAATGTCGGGGACAGTCTTCAAAGACTCAAGCCAGTTTTTAAGGGAATTTGGATGTGATGAACCAGAAAAAAGCAGATCTTCTCCATTTATGTTCCCTCCAATAATCTCTGTCTGACGTTCGTTAAACATGTTGCTAAACTTTTGATTGTTGCCCATTTTCTTTTTCATTTCTTGACAAAAATGTGTCTCTGCCTTCACAGTTACTGAGGAGTAAGAACCCGAGGCTTCCACATCCAAACAGTCTTTCACCGCAGTGTCTGTAAGCCCACTAATTGTTGCCTGACAGGATTTAATGGCTGTTATGGCTTTCATTTTACCCCCTAACTTGACACGTGCAATATAGTGAGTGCCATATCTGTTGATCAGGCTGCGGTAAGCGCTTGGGTCATAAGATGAAGGGAGTGATTTGACTGCTTCAAGAAACTCGTCATGAAGAGGTGGCTTTTGAGATAAACCATATCTGCAAAGAAACAGTTAACATGTTTTAATTCAGTGAAATGAAAGAAATCAGAGAGATCCTAATTTACAAATAAAGTTTTTATTTCATTTCATTGTCACTATAACTTTATTAGTGAGAAACAAGGCCTCAGCTTTCTCACCTGTAAAAGTTGCATCCAACTTCATGTTTGGTAAAACTGTATTTGTCTTCCTTTGATTTTGTCATTGCAAATTTCGCTTCCCTGGAATGGGTGCTTCCAACTGCAGCTCCAGCAACCTTCACATCTAAACCGACTTTCCAGCTGACCGAGAGAGCTGATGATGAATCATTGACCAGTGATTCACTTGATTCAAAGATCTTACTGGAGACTTTCATTGAACACTTTGGCAAAGACCTCCAGAACACAACTGCAGCTGGTAACTTCTGTTTTATTCCATTCAAGTACGCGTTTTTGCGCAATTTACAAGTGCCGTTTCCCAGATCCCATTTTTCTGTGTTGATCACGTAAGAACCTTTTCGCTCCATGGTCACAACATCAAATCCCTCTCCAGCAAGATTGTGTCCTGGAACAAATGAAGCATCCTCACATTCTTTTGATGTGCCTAATTCATCCTCTCCAGAAACTGTCAGGAGAAACAAATGGCTTGCCCAGAAAGCAATAAGGTGAGCCCGCATCCGCCCCATTGTCTGTAAAATGAAAAAGAGCTATTATGTCAAAGTCATTATTGGTGTCAAATCTGATGTCAGTTAAATAGCTTTTTATATCAATAGGATTATTTTCAAATAAATAAGTGCAAAAACAATTTGTTTCTAAATAAATATAATAATATGGTTTATATTTAGAGTTTCACAGTTACATTCAGAAATCTTTTGAGTCTTACCATTAAATACAGCCGAGATGATCATAAATGAGTCAATTTGTCACTCTAACCTAGTTTTATACAGGTGCTGGTGGTTGTGGGTGTCACTGGTCTGTGTTCAAGTCATCACAATCTCTCTCGAGGTTGATATTTTATTGCTTATTATTACATTATTATTATTATTATTATTATTATCATGATGATGATGATGATGATGATGATGATGTATTATTATTATGGTAAGGTATTCACTGCATACTATCAGCCTTTTAAGCACCACAGCATTAAGGTCTAATGTCATTTTAAAATATCTGAGCAAAACATTTGTGTCGCCTAATGTGTGAAATGCTATAAATATGCTCAGTGGAAAACAGAGCATCAGAACATGAAGTTACTACAGAGATGTGTCAATAACCTCTGCAAATGCATGTTATCTTTTACAGCACAAAATACTTAAGACATTTATGATTGCAGATAGCTTGATAGATGCCACTGAATTAGAGCTGACAGACACTGAATATATGTGCATTTACTATTATTTAACATCGAGTGAGGCACACACACACACACACACACACACACACACACACGTTGTTGCAGCTATCATTATGAGGACTCTCCATAGACATAATGATTTTTATACTGTACAAACTATAGATTCTATCCCCTAACCCTACTCCTAAACCTAACCCTCACAAAATGGGTGTTTTTTTTAACATTTTTAATAAAACATTGTTTTGTATGTTTAAGCGATTTAAATTATGGGGACACTAGAAATGTCCTCATAAACCACATTTATAGCATAATACCCTTGTAATTACCAGTTTGTAACCTAAAAAATGTCCTCGTAAACCACTTAAACCTCTCTCTCTCTCTCTCTCTCACACACACACACACACACACACACACACACACACACACACACACACAAGTGTACTAAGTATGTGAGCTATAAAGTCTGAATTTGTGATCCATATAGAATTTTGGAATGTTTTAATAATTAACTTGGGTTCCTGCACAGTTTTGTCCAGTCACAAAAAAGCTATCACACTTTATATCACTTTTTTTTTTAACATTGTGAAGGGCTCACGTATATTATTCGCATACAGTATACTGAATCACTGTCTCTGAACCTAGCTGTGCATATCTACTGAGAGAGTGGACCCGACAATCTCAGTACCTGCAGAGAGGGGCTGCCTGTCATGGTGCAGGGAAGACAGGACCCAAAAACAGAGGGAAAGTTCAACTGGAATTTATTTACAACTTAAACAGTTCGTTTTCAAAACTCAAAGCAAGTAAAATCCAGACGAATCTCCTGAGACGTGGGCACATATCCGAGGAATCCTTCTCCACAGTACTGGTCTCCAACTGGTGAGAGCAAATGCAAGCAGACAAGTAACCGCACCTCAATAGACAGGCAACCAGCGGATACACGAGCTCACACAAACTACACAAAAGAGAAGTGTTAAACCACAGCAAACAGTAACAGTCATAGTACATCACAATATTCAGACACCAGACATGACACACGTGAGGGTTTAAATAAGAGAATCAAACACGGGGCAGGTGACGCACACAACTAAAGGTTGTAATGATCAGTGTTCCCATGGAAACAATCAGGGTTCCCATGGAAACGCTGATTCAGCATGCCAGCGGCAAAACACGCACAGCGATTACCGGGTCTGTGAGTACTGGCAGTGACCAGTGGAACAGCCTCCATTGACGTGGGCACTGGCAGTGGCAGGGAAACAGCCTTCGTGGCTGTGAACACAGGTAGGGACAGAAACGACCTCCGTGGTCGTGGTCACTGGCAGTGGCAGGGGAACTGCCTTCATGGTTGTGAACATAGGCAGGGACAGGGAAACGACCTCCATGGTCATGGGCAGTGGCAGGAGAACAGCCTTCGTGGCTGTGAACACAGGTGTAACAGGTATATAATTAAATAGTATGGTTTAATGATTCCACTTGTCATGACCATATTTGGACTTCCTCTTATTCTGTGAACTCTATGTAGACTTGGGTAGTCTGCGCACTCTGCTTCTTCCCAGTTTGCATGAGCTCTCACAGAGGTCGCATGTGAAGTGTACATATTGTCAATTAGTACAAAAAGTACTAATTGATTACTCTCTGGGTAATTCTTTGTGTTTAAGACATTGAGTTTATGGTAATGTATTTATGTATGTTTTGTTGGTTATTTTTTTAATGCAAATTTTGTTTCTCACAGAGAGTGATGCAAGTGCTGCAGAGGCGCTCAAAAAGGTTGTTCATGTGTTTGACCAGACATTAAATGAAGACACAAGACAACTATATTTCTATATTTTCTCAACTATTTGAGTTCGAAGTTTATTTCATGTGACAACAACACAACGCAGATTAAACACTGCTACACAGGCAGGGACAGGGAAACAACATTGTGGTTGTGGGCACTGGCAGTGGCAGGGGACCAGCCTTCGTGGCTGTGAACACAGGCAGGGACAGGGGAACACCTCCGTGGTTGTGGGCACTGGCAGGGACAGGAGAACAGTCTCAGTGGCTGTGAGCGCTGGCAGTGACAAGGGAATGGCCTCCATTTCCGGGTGTGCTGGCAGTGACTGGGGAATGGCCTTCTTGGACGGGAATGCTGGCAGCGACTGGAGAACGGCCTCCTTGGCCGGGAAGGCTGACAGTGACAAGGGAACGGCCTCCTTGGCCAGGGAGGCTGACAACAAAAGGGGAATGGCCTCCTTGGCCAGGAACGCTGGCATTGACAAGGGAACGGCCTCCTTGGCCGGGAACACTGGCAGCAACAGGGGAGCAGGAACCCTTCTTCTCCTCCTCTTCCAGGCAGCCAGGAGTACTGCTGTAGGAGCAGCTGTCATGACCGAGGACGCTGGCAATGGGACGGCTGAGGCTTCAGGCACTGGCTCTTGGACAGATGAGGCTTCAAGCGCTGGCTCTGGGATGGACAAGGTTTCAAGCACTGACAGTGGGATGGAAGAGGCTTCAAGCACTGGTTCTGGGACAGACGAGGCATCAAAAACTGGCTCGTTAGCCGTGGCTGGCATGGGTGCTGGCTTGTTGGCCGTGGCAGGTGTGTGCACTTGCTCGTTGGCCGTGGCAGACTTGGGCACTGGCTCGTTGGCCATGGCAGGCGTGGGCGCTGGCTCATTGGCCATGGCATGTGTAGGCGCTGGCTCGTTGGCCGTGGCAGGTGTGGACGATGGCTCGTCGGCCGTGGCAGGTGTGGGTGCTGGCTGCAGCAGGGAAACGGCCCTCATGGTCGTGGACAAAGGCAGTGGTGGGGAAACGGCCTCAGTGAATGTGGGCGCTGACTGTAGCAGGGGAACGGACCTCATGGCCGTGAACATTGGCAGTGGCAAGTAAATGGCCTCAGTGACTGTGGGCACTGACAGCAGTGGGGGAACGGCCCTTGTGCCCGTGGACAATGGCAGTGGCAGGGAAATTGCCTCCATGGCAGCAGAAACTGACAGCGGCAGAGAAACGGGAGTCTTGTTCCTCCTCCTCCTCCCCCGGGCGGTGATTGTTTCACTACACTGCAGCGCGACTGGGTCGAACAAACACAGGGCAGGTATTGTTCATAGCTGAAGTTTGTAATGATCAGGGTTCCCATGGAAACAATCATGGTTCCCATGGAAATGCTGATTCAGCATGTCAGCAACACCTGAAACACATAAGGGCAAAACATAAACACACTTTGACAAAACAGACAAGGGACGATGATGCTATGGTCCTCCACAGGGGCACACACAACCTGACCGGTTGATAGGACCATGACATCACCGGAGAGCGCACAGCATTAACACATGCATGGTGGTCCCAAACAACCAGATCCATGCAGTCACACAAAGGGGGAACACAAAACACAAAGGCCGACCGATACTGTCACGGTCCCCTGACAAGGTGACCGGGACACTCCCACTCAAATACACCAAAATACACAGTGATTGATGATGAAGACATCATTGTCATGGGAGGATTCATTCTGCCGGTTTGTTTCTGTGTGTTTCCCTCGTGTTGTTGCAGGTGCGGGGTTAATCACTCGCTGGCGTTGCTCAGCAACGCTCATTACCAGCCGCTGCTTGATTAGCTCGGCACCTGCACACTATCTGCTCTTCCCCTTATAAGCAGCCCTTTTGTTCAGTATCGGATCGTTCTCGTGTTGTGTGCTTTGTTTACTCGTGTTTCTCACGCTATTCTTTTGTATTTTTCTAGTCTGGATATTTTCCTGTGCTCCAGCCATTACCATCTCCTTCATTCACCAGATCACTCACCTCTGTTTCTCTTTGCTTCAGTCACCGCCATCTCACACCACTCCTTGGAATATATTATCTCTACACTGAAAAATGTAACTGATGATCTTACTAATAAAATTAAGTGACTATAACTTATTTTGAATAAGTTTATTGACCTTACTGAGTTTAACTAAGCAATGACAATTTTTTGGCACGGAAAGTTATTAAACTCAACAGATTCAATTAACCTCTACTTAAAACAATGAGTATTATGAAATTTTGCAAGTGGTGATGTGCAGTTCTACCTGTAGGTGGAGTCGATTTGCATGCTGAAGGGAAAAGCACATGGAGAGGTGAGTCGGTGCTTTTTTTATTGCTTAATTGGTCAATGTAACAATCAGATTAAATGATTTAGCATTACACAGTGACATTGGATGTGGTGGTATTACAATCAACTTGTTGGATTGTGTTGGATTGTGTTAATCGAAATTAGCAGTCTAACATTTGCTAGTCACGTATCTTTGGATACATGTGTTTTCAATCAAGGAACATTTTTATGTTTTATTTATTCTTATTGTGTGTACAATGTTGACTGGGGAAAAAACATTGATGCCTCTTAAATTACTGATTTACCTGTACATTTGAATGTTAGATTAGGTGTGTTGTACAGGGAAAGCTATAGTTTAAATAATTTCATTTTTTTAGATTATGTTAGATTAAAATATTTGAAAACTACACAATGATTTTAAAAGTATTAATCTATTTTGTAAGAATTATGTAGGTTAATTTTATTTTCTTCATTTGCAGAGCTTGTTTTGTGGATTGAGACATGCAATGGAAATGTAAGTACTGTGTTTTTGCCTGTGAAAAGAGAGCTCTCCTATTGAAGCATTATCATATAAAACATGGAAGCTACACCAGAACAACCCCAATTCCATGCCTCCACACAGACTGTTTGTGTTGATTCAAGTCATTTAATGCGCTGAAGGTGCATTTAACTAGAAATCATTCTCAACATATTGATACAGAACAAACAAGTGGATCAAAATAAACACCTTTAATATTTCACTGTCCACTCTGTGAATTTAAGGAACCTTGTACAGAATCCCTGTTTTACTCCCAATTGCGTCAACATCTAAAAAAGAATGGAAAGGTTCAGTGCCCATACAAAGACTGCAATTTTGAGAGCAGAATTTATTCAACATTTAATGCTCACAAATGTAAAGAACACCAATTCAGCAGTCAGAGGAAATTAAACCCCAACACTGCAGTTGAATCACAAAATTTAGCTGCAGATTTACCACAAGATGTTACACAAAATACGCCTTCTCACCATGAGTCAATGGATACTACTGAATTTGGCCAAGATGAATATGAAGAAGAGGACCAGACTCAAAATCTGGATCATTTACAGAATCAGCTTGAACGTAATTTAGGTTTGCTCTTTCTTAAGATGCAAACCATTCTGCATATCTCTGATGCAGCAGTACAGGAAATAATTCAACAAATTAATCAGATCTTTCTTCTCACAAAGCCCCTTTTGTGTAATGCAATACAACAGATTCTAGATCAACATGGAGTCAGTGATAATAATTCTGTTTTGAGAGACATTGTGAAAGCTGTCGCAGAGAATAATTTGATCTTGAAAATGACCGATTCAGGTGAGTCTCTCTCTACAGTCAGTAAAAGAGCATCATATTTTCAGAAAGAATTTCCAATAGTTATGCCAATAGAATATAAACTTGAGGAAGACTCACAATCATTTGCATATGTGCCAATTCTGAATATGTTACAGGTGCTTTTAAACAGAACAGATGTCCTTGAGAAAGTTCTTGCACCTGTTGACAATGCAAATGGAATCAGTTCTAACATAGATAGCACTAACTACCGTGAGATTGATTTTTTTGATGGCGGGGAACTTCAGGATATTACTTACCATGTACACTGATGAATTTGAGGTTGTCAGTCCTCTTGGCACTTCAAAAAAGAAACACAAGATGTTCAGTGTGTATTGGGTTCTTGCTAATCTTCCATCTAAACACCGGTCTTCTCTTCATGCAATTCAGCTGGCAATCTGATGCAAAGCTAGTGCAGTAAAACACTATGAATATGAGAAAGTCCTTCATCCTCTTGTACAAGATCTTATAACTCTGGAGAAACATGGTGTCTTTGTGGAGCAGTTGGAGGAATGTGTAAGGGGAACTGTTCTCAATGTATCTGCTGATAACCTTGGTGCTCATTTCTTGGCAGGATTTCAGGAGAGTTTCATTGTGGAACACCCTTGCCGCTTTTGCATGGTGAAAAGGAGTGAAATTCAGCAGAAAGAGGTACTGTCAGGAGGATTTGAACCCAGGACAAAGCAGGATCATGACAGGCAAGTTGAAGAAGTTTTAAAAGATCAAAATTTGGCGAAACAGTATGGTGTAAAAGGCAGTTGTGTTTTAAATGAGCTAGACCATTTTCACACTGTCAGTGGTTTTCCACCTGACACCATGCATGATCTCTTGGAGGGTGTCATACCCATTGAAATGGCAGTGTGCCTCAATGATTTGATCAACAAAAAGTACATCACCCTTGAGTATGTGAACAGAACAATCAAACAGTTTCCGTACAAATTCATAGACAAGACTGATCAGCCTCAGATCATTCCAGCTGCATTTGCCTCTAGAGGCACGATTGGTGGTAATGGCCATGAAAACTGGGCACTTTTAAGACTTCTCCCACTAATGATTGGGTTAGATATCCCAGAGAATGATGCAACCTGGGAGATTTTAATGCTTTTGAAAGACATTCTAGAACTGGTGACATCCCTCAGATTCACTGACGATACTATTGATTTCCTTGGGGCTAAAATTTCAGAGCACAGAGGTTTGCTTTTAAAAGTATTTCCTCATTTTGTATTGCGTCCCAAACACAACTACATTGAACACTATCCACAACTAATAAGGATGTTTGGGCCACTTAGAGATGTCTGGACAATGCGTTTTGAAGGCAAGCATAAGTTCTTCAAACAAATCATTCGTGAGACAAAAAAATTCAAAAACGTCTCTCAAACTCTGGCAGTCTGACATCAAAGAATGATAGCATACCACGTGGACTCATCTTCTTTTTTTAAACCTTCTGTCCAGATGGACAAAGTGACATCTACACTGATTTCATCTTTTCCTGAGAGTGTACAGAACTTACTTCAGCAGAATTTTGCTACCCAAAGCACTGTCCATGTTACATCTTCAGTGTGCATTGATGGAATCAAATACAGTCCAGATATGGTTGTATCTGCTGGTGCAAGTTCATGTCTGCCTGATTTTAGGCAAATTGTAAAAATTGTTGTCATTAACACTGATATTTTGTTTGTATGCAAGCAACAGACAGTGTGGTACATAGAGCATCTACGTTCCTATGAACTGTACAGCCATGTACGAGAAATGTCAGTCATTAGGCTGTCTGATTTGAATGAACCTTTTCCACTGGCAACCTACAAAATTCAGGGAAGGACATTTGTTACAATGAAACATTTCATCTTGTGCTAAACTGAACATTTAATATTGAAAACGCGAGTGTCAAATTCATTGATTTTCTCATTGTTAGGTCCACAGGACACAGTGGACACAAGAACTATACTTAGAGTGATAGTGAATGAAAATGACATCTGGAAAATCACTCTTCATAGGAAACCACAAACCTTGGACTCATTGGTTGAACAACTTGAGGAGGAGTTAGGTCTTCCACACAAGTTTTCTCTTCAGTATGAAGATGCTGATTTTAACAACGCACTAATCAACCTCACTGACATTGCAGATTTACCCGAGAGGCCCACCTTAAAGGTAATCTCTCTTGTGACATCTCCTACACCAAGCACAGCTGACACAGACATTAGATCTTTGTCCTCTGAAGAAGGGTCATCTCATGTACGCCAGGCTCAGTGGCCAGAGACATTTGAAATTCCCAATTTTCCGGTAGATACTGAGTACAGATTGCGCCAAGGAAAACTTCTATATATGAAAGACAAGAAATATATGCAAGTTCCCAGGGACATGAAGCATGAAATTCTTGAAAAACTTGTTGAGTCTATGTACATCTTCAAAGCATATCCCTGTGATGACGATTTCAATGGTGTTGCATCTGCACTGGTCAAAAAACATCCATGCCTTACTGAACCAGGCTCCTCCACTGGATGGAATGGCTGGAAGAACAGCCTCAAGTTTAAAATGGGTAATTATAGAACCAAACTACGCCAAGTTGGATGCATAGATGTTCTTATAAATGTAGGGAAAAGGGGAAGCCAAAATCCTTTGAGAAGTGTTAAAAGACCTAAACGATATGAAATAAATTTTCTACCCAATATTCCTGATGGTGAGGATGACTGCAGCATGGAATCTAAACGATTACACCTTGTGGAGGAGATGAAGAAATGTCATCCAAGTTCTACCATGATATCACAGCACATGGACTCCGCTTTTTCCTTGAGAAGAAACGAGTTTGTTGAAAAGGAGCCACCAGTGAAAGAGACTCTGCAAAGATGGCCATCACTCTTCACAGAAAGACAGGAAATTAACAATTAAATTAAAGGGATACTCCACCCAAAAAAGTGAATTCTCTCATCATTTACTCACCCTCATGCCATCCCAGATGTATATGACTTTCTTTCTTCAGATGAACATAAACAAAGATTTTTAGAAAAATAATCCAGCTCTGTGAGTCCATAAAATGCAAGTGTATGGGTGCCAGAAAGTTGAAGCTCCAAAAAACACATACAGCCACCATGACAGTAATCCATACGATCCCAGCAGATGAATCAATGTGTTCTGGAGCGAAACGATAGGTGTGTGTATGAAAAATAGTAATATTTTAAACTTTTTTAACTACAAACCATCACTTCTAGCAAACTGTAGTAGCGTGTTCACGAGAGGGGAGAGGGTTGACGTAAACGCAAGTGCGATGTGAAGCATGACGCAAGCACATTGTGAAGCTCACACGAGAAGTGACGTGGAAGTGCAGAGGACCTTCACTTCTCACGCGAGCTTCACAATGCGCTTATGTCATGCTTCACAACGCACTTACGTCAAGCGTAAACTCGACCATCTCGTGAACGTGTGTATGACAGATGGCCGGAAGTGATGGTTTATAGTTAAAGTTTAAAATATTAGGATTTTTCTTACACACACCTATTATTTAGCTTCAGAAGACATTGATTCATTCACTGGGGTCATATGGATTACTGTCATGGTGGCTGTATGTGTTTTTTGGAGCTTCAACTTTCTGGCACCCATTCACTTATGTTATATGGACTCACAGAGATGGATTATTTTTCTAAAAATCTTTGTTTGTGTTCATCTGAAGAAAGAGAGTCGTATACATTTGGGTTCTCCGTGGCCTTCCTCTCATTCTTGGAGAAGAAACTACAGAGTTTTTTCAAACATGTTTGGCAAGTATCCTTCCCTGTGTATTTCATTCCAAACTATAATGCCCACACACATATAGGCATGCCTCATTCAACTATGTACACTTAACTCTCTTAGCTTGGACCAGACGCACAAACTCTGCTTTTGTGAAGTTTTTTTTTTTTTCATTTCTTTTTTTAACTCAGGCCATTCTACAATTTTATTTATTTATTTTTAATTTTTTTTTTTAATTTTTTTTTTGTATGCAAGTTCTACCTTCATTGTACAGTTCATTGTTTTGAATATAAATTGCACACAATATTTTGATTCACAACCTTTATCTCTGTTAGTTGTACATAAAGAAGGTGATGGTCCTGGATCTTTAAATGACACATACATTTGTGAGGTTTGGATTTTTAATGTAAGTAGGATTGTAATATTTCTGTTTTTTATTAGGACTGTGATTGTGACACACCCCAGATTTCCATTGGGATTCTGACCGTGATACCTGAAGACAGCCAGGATTCTCCACAAGCACTGCATTTGGAGGCTTCACACACAGCAATTATTCTAGAAGGAGCCATATCGATGGATGATCTCGAAAACCTTCCACATGCCATGTGCCTACTTTTTTGGGCTGATAAATGCGCTAAATTTGGAGGACCCTCCGCAGCTAAAGATCACCTTTGATTTTATTCAAAGAGTGTTTCTTTCCCTTGGACACAAATCCCTGAAACCAAAACTACAGTCACTTAAAAACCTTCTGCTGATGTAGTCTATGCTGTGAGAGATTGTGTTAAGCTTGTGGTTGCACAAAAAGTCAAGATTCTTGGGTGCTATGTTTTAATTGGTCACCTGTCAACCTATGTTGAAAATGTTTTTGTAGTTTTAGAACACTGTTATATTGTGAGAAACATGTTAAAAGTTTTTACAAATTGTTAAGTGTTACATTAAGGTAATGTTGATATTTTACAAGGTCAACTATTCACTTAGTTTCAGGTCAAAGATTGTGGTTGAACAAAAGTCAGAATTCAACAAAAGTTTTGTTTGAAACAGTCAGTCGTAATTAGTCGCAATGCACTATTATATTGTAAAACAAAGATTTTAGTGTCACTGCACATTTGAGTTGCTTTAGGAATAACAAGAATAACAGTGTGCTTTTTTGTGCTTCAAAAATTGTTAATGTTACATTAAAGAACAATGTTTGGCATTTAGGAATGCCTGAATGGCATTGTTTGGTACATTGTAGTGCCTAAAGAAAATCGTTGAGAAATAAATAATGTTTTGTCTGAGTTCAGTTGTTGCTTTTTGTCTAAACTTATTTTTTTAGTTTAGCTTACTTGAAAATTTTAAGGCAATTGGTTTCCTAATGTATTCCTAGTAATGTGAACACTAATAAGAAGTTAACCTAAGTAATGATTTTGAGTCATCAGTACTTAATTATACTTGATGAACAAGTTTTCTATACAAATTTAATTAAGTTTTGCCAGTTAAAAATTATTACACTACTTGGGAATTTTAAGGCATTCGGTTTCCTCACTTTTTCTAAGTAAAGTCAGCTTATTACATTTTACAGTGTACTCTCTCCCTGCTGCAGCTGTTGCCATCCACCATCATCTTCACCCGCCTCATCTCTGGACTGTTCTGTTATTGTGCTACTTCATATTTTCATCATTTACCTGAACTTTTCATTCATTAAACATTGTTATATTTTTACTCCTGCGTTTGGGTCCTAATTTACCATGACAATCATAGAGATCTGTGCAGATGTTTTAGTGAAATGTAGCTTTTATTACATCTGTTTGTGTTTCCATGGGACTTTGGTCTTCCTTGAAGGATTAGTGTCTGTATGGATGAAAAAGCTCTCTCTATAAAAGATAAAAGAATGTACAAGTTTCTGTCCTAGCCTTAATGTGTGGAGCAATTAGGATTCTGCTAATTCATTTGCATGTGCATTTATTGTCTCTTTTACCTATGTATTTGTAGATGTATTTATTAATGTGAGTGGTTCATGCATTTGGAATCATTTAATTACAATCATTTATTAATGTATTCAGCTAATGACTGCTGTAAAAGCATTGTTATTTTTTCTACAATTTTTTATTTTAATAGAAAATAAATGTACTTAATTGACACACATGCCCTGATTTTATTTATTTAATTATTTGTTTGATTGTTTTTATTTAATGTAAAGCCGTGATTGAGACTATTATGTTTTATAGAAACCTTGCATCAAAAATGTTCTTCATAGCACTACTGAGGTTATGTATAATACTTTTTTTATGGTTTCTTTAAAAAAGGGTTATAGCAACTCATAATATAATAACAAAGAATAATGTAATAACTGCAAATAATATAATAAGTTAAATGTAATAAATGTTCATAATGTAATAAGTTTCTCAAAATGTAATGTAAGAGCACATAATATAATAAAGTATTTTTTTAATTTTTTTTTATGAAAAATGTATTACATTATGAATTCACCAAAAACATTTTAATTAAAAATGTAATAATTTTGTCATATTGTAATAATTTTCAAAACATATCAATAGTTTCCAAGGGTTCTATTTAGCACCAAAAAGGGTTCTGCTGTTACAAGCTGAAGAACCGTTATTTGGTACTATTTATAACCATTTTTCTTAAAATTACTGGTTAAAGCACTACCATTTAAGTAAAACGCAGGCAGTAAGCAAAATTTCTTTTAAAATTTTGTGTATATTTGACCATAGCAAAAAAATACAAATTAAATTATGATCAAATGATGGGGAAAAGTGTTACAACAAGGCATATCTCTAGATGCGCACTTTGGCCTTGATGATTTACTACTTTAGTGTAAAGTCTGATATTTAAGAAAATACAAGGGGTCACTAACTTTGTCAATTCTTTCACTGTTTTTTGAACATTTTCACTGAACTGCACTGTAAATGTGTCCTATGGTGTGACATAGTCAAAGGCAAAGTCAAACTTTGCTGTCACCCTTTCAAAAATGTTGAAAATTATACCGGTTTAAGATGAGTGATGATTATATCTACCCTAATGCAATATTCAACAGTTTTTTCAAACATATTTTGAGTTAAAAAATACATTTTTGGTTCTTTTATGTGTGTCACACCATAGGACATTATGTCACACTAAAGGACAGAAATGGTAGTTGTTGGATTCAAGAGAAATAAGATGTATTACATTCAAGCATTTTTATTTAACTGAATGAAAGATGATTGAAATTTTTAAATATAATTGTTGCATTTTTCAAAGCAACATTTAAACTATTTACTTTCTTCATCGTTCTCTTAGGATCTCCTCCCTTCTGTGTGGATCCCTGTTAATTTTCTCTCTATACTTTCGTGTTCTCTCTCTCCCAATAATTTTTCTCCCTCAATTCTTTCTGTCCATAATTGAAACAATCCAAAAATGAAGGACCACATTTTATACTTCAGTAGTTTGCATGTAAATGTAATCTTCAATAGAGTAAAGCATATTTGGCCTGCTGTCCGATATTTGAGGGCTCGGAGCTCGAGACTCGACTTGAGTCCTGATTACACCAATCCCCCCCGGGCTTTACTTACTTGGGGGCCGTTTACACAACAACGTTTTCAACTAAAAACAGAAAACTTTGTATGTGTTTTGGCTGTTCGTTTATATGACAACGCCGTTTTGGGGCCTGAAAACGTAAACTTTTGAAAGTGGGTTTCAAAGTGCACGTTTTTGAAAACGATGCCGTTATCGTCTCCGTGTAAACATACAAAAACATGAATTTGTGAAAACGATGACGTCATGCGCACGCGTATTACGTGTTCAGTCTATAGGCAAGTGCACGACTACTTCAAAACAACGCGCGAGACATTCAAAAATACAATGGCGGACTACAGGACTGTGTTTGTGCTGCTCAAGATTTTGAGTTTATTGACGCTTCTCCAGCAAATTGTAGATTTTCTGCATCACTACTACGACCAGCGATAGCCATCTTCATTGTTTGTATTCACCACTCTGTGGAAGAACGCTTATGTGCGCAGGTGCGTAGTGTTTCTTTACAAAGTGATAATGCCAACTATTGGCCTGGCATGCATAATACAGCATTTGTAGTCGTTTTCACAGATCTGTGTGAACGGGGATTGTTTTGACAACGTTGCCGTCTATACGCGAAACTTTTCAAAAACGCAAAGGAAAAACGTTTCCGTTTTTAGTATATCGTTGTCGTGTAAACGTACCCTTAGATGAATAGTGAATATTTGAAAATAGGTGGAGATGGGGAGGAGGCGGGATGCCAAGAAAATCTGTCACAGGAAGCAGGTAAACTGTGGCTTATATACTCCTGCTCGCGGGCTGTGATTTGTCAGATTAAAATTGGCATGCTACTCCCGAACCTCTGTTAATTAACTTTTATAACTATTTATTTCCATGACACTGAATAGCAGTATCATCATACATCATATCATCACTATAACAGTGCAAATCTTCTGCAAAAACAGCAGAAAGTAGTTTAATTATTGCAATTAAAACACTGAAAATGGTCAAAAAAAAAAAAAAAAAAAAAAAAGTGTTACATTTTAATTATTTAAAATGTTTCTTTAATAGACCTTGTCCTCTTGTGTGACATGTTTGTCCTGTGGTGTAACAGATGAGGTGGTGTCACATCAGAGGACATTTTCTGTCACACCAAAGGATGCTTCAGCCTTTTGTGTGAGTTAATGACCTTGCTATTCTTAGCTAACATGTCATTAGCCGTTAGCAAGACACATTTGCACAATTTTCCATAATTATGCAGTTTAACATAGTTTTTAGTAAAAAAATATATATATAATTTAGGGGTGTTACACCAAAGGACAACAAAACGTAATCACTTTTAGAACTTTGAAACAAGTTAAATATTTGAACAATTTAGAGACAAAAACTTACCATGTGCACATGTCCTGGCCTTAACAGGGAGCTTCAGAAACATGACCATGAATGGGGTTATAGAAACGAAATAAAGTCATCCGTGGAATTGCCCGATTTAAAATGAGGATATGGTGTCACACCAGAGGATGTGGTTTTCAGTGACAAAATGTAACAACTTCCTACACTTTTAGAAATATATGGATGAAAAAAACGAATTGCCATTTACTAAAATAGTCACTTGTAAAATTATGCCAGTGGTATTTATCAACATTTTTATGCTTTTCTTTTTAATTTATAAAAGTTAGAATTTATTGAACCTTGCTTGAGACAGTCACACCATAGGACAATTTTGAGATTTGGCTCAAACAATTTAAAAATCTACTGACAATGCAGTTTGTATAATAACAGGTCGATGTAAAGCAAATACATTTTTAATCATTTTATGCATTTTTAAATGATGACAATACTATTTATTAATTTTTATCTTGTGTGACAGTGAAAATGCCATGTCATGTCAACAACCCAGGTATACATTTAATTCATGCTGTGCATCATGCTGTCATTGTGTGACAAAACAGAAACCTGCTCTGCATCCAAAATCACGTTCCTCTCGGCTGATAAAATATTGGGTATGCATGCAAGAAGTACGAACAGATTCTGGACATACTTCTTCTGTGGACACTGGTGTTGACCCCGTGACCAGTATATATGATGTGATAACAACCATGAAAATAACCTACTCTGGTAAGCACCATGTAAGCACAAGGGACAAATTTCTTGGAATATATATATCACTAACAGTTGAGAAGAGCCTTCTGACTTGCGATTCAATGCCATTCTTTTAATTTCAGTTTTTTGAACGTGACATTTCCTCAGCTCCTCAGGGATTATTGGATTGTAAAGTGTCCATTCGCTCCGCATTTCCGAATCCCGCCGGAAATAGTAGGTCATCAGTGTATATGGAGAAAACATAGTAGGCCTACATACATTTATGACACACATTAATGTGATAAATTATTTCTCATGAGAAAATAGTTTTATTTGGTTATTTAAGAACTCAAAATAGAAGCTAAAAATAGCCTTCTAACAGTTTATTCCCAAGTTATGTAGTTTTTAAATTTTTAAACATTGTTTTTAACTAAATATTTTATGTGGCAGTTCTCTTCAGTGCTCGATTGAAGTGGGCTGGATGGTACACACCAGTACACCAAACAGGTGTGTGTTGCTCCCACGAAACGAGTGGGGATAGCTGGTTCTCTCCGGTGCAGACTCCCATGTCTCTCATGAGTGCAACTTTACCATGGTCAAGTTTACATTTATTTTAGTATTTGTACATTTAAATTATGAATTTAAGCGATTTCTTCCTCCGCTCTGCAATCGGTCTGAAACATTTCAGTAGAAGTGTGCAAGTGTACAATACAAGTAACTGTAATTGAGCGTGCATTTGGTGCAATTACCACATGCAAAAGCCTTCTTTTGGAGGGTATGTCCAAAATATTTGCATGTGTAGCTATTTGCATAGTTTTTCTTAGTGAATCACCTGCAATACGGCCACAACTCACACACATAACTTAATAGATTGCACAAGCAAATTAATACCCCGTTATTTGGGATCTTAGTAAATCAGGGCCTTTTCAAGTGCATTTTTAAGAATATCTGCTTGCATCACAACAGTTCCCTATCTGTCACTCACTGTAGTGACACTAGGGGTCACTCTTGGGAGCCCGAGACACCTCTGGTCTTTGATAAAAGGCCAATGAAAATTGGCGAGTGGTATTTGCATGCCACTCCCCCGAACATACGGGTATAAAAAGAAGCTGGTATGCAACCACTCATTCAGATTTTCTCTTCGGAACCGAACGGTCATGCTCATTGAGCTGAATAGCACTGTTCATTGACCTCTGCTGGATCTGACGGCGCATTTCAGCGGCTTCTCCCTCCTCTGCATTGGTGCACTGCAGAGAACGCCCCTGGGCGCTTCGGCAGAAAAACTAGAGAGTATATTTTCTGAAAGAGCGTTTTTCCCCTCTAAAAGAGTATATTTCTCTAAAAGAGCGCACACACGGAACGTCTTTTTAAAGACGTGTCTTTCTAAAGATGCCTTTCCGTTCGTATGTTATTCCTGGTTGCAGTCGTTTTCTCTCAACTTCGGATGGTCATGATCGCTGTCTTTCGTGTCTGGGCGCGTCCCACACGGAGGCAGCATTTATGAATGGTTCATGTTCTCACTGCGAGAACATGACCATGGCAACGTTGCGGTCGCGGCTTGCTTTCATAAGGAAGCAAGCCACCCCAGCGGCTCCCCGCCTTGGTCCTCCTACCTACGGGTATGAGGTCAGCGCGGCTAGCACTGGGGGCGATTTGGGGACCTCAATGGGATTGCCTCCATCGGGTATCCCCCCGTGGACCTCCCATTCCCCAGCACGCTCGTCTGCCCCAATCGGGCTTCCAGATGAGTTCGCCGGCTCGTCGCACGGCGAGTCTGGCTTCTTTTTCGAGGCCCGCGAAGATGATGAGCTCTCGAGCGCAGCATCGGAGAGCGGGCTTGTCCAGTCGGACGCAGAAGCCTCAGCTGGGCTTCCCCCTTTGGGGACGGTCGCCCAGTTACAGGCTGATGCCGAAATGATGGACATGCTTTCCCGGGAGGCCGCGAGCGTCGGGCTAGAGTGGAACCCTCCACTCTCCCCTGAACCCTCGCGGCTTGATGATTGGTTTCTGGGCTCGTGGCACCGCTCAGACCAGCCGCACCCCGCTCCAGTGCCATTCTTCCCGGAGGTGCATGAGGAGCTGACGAAGTCGTGGGAGGCACCTTTTACTGCCCGACCCCGACTCCGCAGTTGCCCCGCTCTCACTACCCTCAATGGCGGGGCGGCCAGGGGCTATTTGGAGATTCCCCCGGTGGATAAGGTGCTCGCAGTGCACTTATGCCCGCAGAGCGCCGCCAACTGGCGTGGATGCCCTAAGCTCCCGTCCAAGCCCTGTAGGCTCACGTCATCCCTGACAGCCAAGGCCTACAGTGCTGCTGGACAAGCCGCCTCTGCCCTGCACGCCATGGCTCTCCTGCAGGTCCACCAAGCCAAGGCACTGAAAGAACTGCACGAGGGTAGTTCCGCCCCAGATTTGATGCAGGAACTGCACTCGGCGACCGACCTCGCCCTCCGGGTGACAAAGGTCACGGCGCGGTCTCTCGGGTGGACGATGGCCACACTAGTGGTCCAGAAGCGCCACCTGTGGCTCAACCTGGTCGAGATGGGCGAGGCCGACAAGACACGTTTCCTTGCTGCCCCCATTTCCCAGGCAGGCCTATTCGGCGACACCGTTGAGGACTTTGCCCAGCAGTTCTCAACGGTAAAGCAGCGGACGGAAGCAATCCGGCACATCCTGCCCCGGCGCGGCTCAAGACCCCGCACCCCATCTGCTCGTTGCCAAGGGCGTCCCCCTGCGGTGACTGCACCGGCTCCGCCGCAGCCCGCACCTCCTGCCCGGCCCCCCCCCCACTTCGGTGGAGCCCACCGCAGGAAGCCGACGCCACCCATCTCACAGCTGGCACCGAAGAACCCACAGAGGTCTTCGAAGTGCCCCTGAGACGGGCATCCCAGGGACAAGGGAACCCACTCACGTGGAGCTGGTAGAAATACCACTCCATCCCCCGGTGGAGGGCCGGGTGGAAAATCTTTTGTTGCCGTTTTGTTTGATTTTGCTGCACGCCCAAGTGGCTGTGGTACCCAAAATTTCAGCAAAAGAGCGGCTTCCTTCCTCCCTGGGTCACATACCCGGTGTGTACGGTCGTCACCACAACTACCGTCCACGGGCTTTATCTTGCAGGATTGGCACACCAGCAGTGCCCTTTCCGCCCCTGAGTGCCCAGCTGTGGCACAAATCCACCCCCGATGTGACAGCCTCCACAGGTCGCGAGGACAGGCCTCTTCCTCCCCCGTCCCAGGCTGTTCCGGGGTTGGTCACAAGGAGCCAGGTAAGTGCTTCGATGTCCCTAGACTCAGCACAGCCACGACGTGCTGTGGCACCTCACGCTCCGCCCCGCCACGAGGCCCCACCTGCCAGTACGTCCGACGACATTGTCCCCTTGGTCCCCCTTGCACGGAATTTGGACGCATAGCTTGCGCTTCCCAATCCATCATGGTGGTTGATCCAGACCGTCTGACTCGGCTATGTGATTCAGTTTGCCAGGCGCCCGCCCAGGTTCAGCGGTATTCACTTCACCTTCGTCAAGGGCAAAAACGCTGTTACCCTGCGCGCGGAGATCGCTACCCTCCTACGGAAGGGCGCAATAGAACCTGTCCCTCCAGCCGAGATGAAGAAAGGGTTTTACAGCCCCTGCTTCATCGTACCGAAGAAAGGCGGTGGGTTGCGGCCAATCTTGGACCTGCGAGTACTGAACCGGGCTTTACAAAGACTCCCATTCAAGATGCTGACGCAAAGACGCATTTTAGCGAGTGTCTGGCATCAAGATTGGTTCGCGGCGGTAGACCTGAAGGACGCGTACTTTCACGTCTCAATCCTTCCTCGACACAGACCCTTCCTGCGGTTCGCGTTTGAGGGTCAGGCGTATCAGTACAAAGTCCTCCCTTTCGGCCTGTCCCTGTCTCCTCGCGTCTTTATGAAGATCGCAGAGGCTGCCCTTGCCCCGTTAAGGGAGTTAGGCATTTGCATTCTCAACTATCTCGACAACTGGCTAATCTTAGCTCACTCTCGAGACATGTTATGCGCACACAGGGACCTGGTGCTCTCGCACCTCAGCCGACTAGGGCTTCGGGTCAACTGGGAAAAGAGCAAGCTCCTCCCGGTTCAGAGCATCTCTTTTCTGGGTTTGGAGTTGGACTCAGTCTCCCTGACGGCGCGCCTTACGAACGAGCATGCCCAGTCGGTGCTGGCCTGTTTGAAGGCGTTCAAACAGAAAACAGCGGTTCCACTGAAACTTTTTCAGAGGCTCCTGGGGCATATGGCATCCTCAGCGGTGGCCACCCCGCTCGGGTTGATGCATATGAGGCCGCTTCAGCACTGGCTCCAGACTCGAGTCCCGAGACGGGCATGGCACCACGGGACACACCACGTGGCCATTACATCGGTCATTAATCAGGCTAGGGCCCCCTCTACGAGGCGCCTGTATGCCTTTAAGTGGCATCTATTCGCTAAGTGGTGTTCTTCTCGACACGAAGACCCCCAGAGATGCACAGTCGGATCAGTGCTTTCCTTCCTGCAGGAGAGGTTGGAAGGGAGGCTGTCCCCTTCCACCTTGAAGGTGTATGTTGCTGCCATAGCAGCACACCACGATGCAGTTGACGGTAAGTCCTTAGGGAAGCACGACCTGATCATCAGGTTCCTAAGAGGTGCCAGGAGGCTGAATCCCTCCAGACCGCGCCTCGTTCCCTCATGGGATCTCTCCATAGTTCTTCAGGACCTACAGAGAGCCCCCTTTGAGCCTTTGCAGTCAGTCGAGCTTAAGGCACTCTCCCTGAAGACTGCCCTCCTGACTGCGCTCACTTCCATCAAGAGGGTAGGTGACCTGCAAGTGTTCTCTGTCAGCAAAACGTGTCTGGAGTTTGGTCCGGGCTATTCTCAAGTGATCCTGAGACCCCGACCTGACTATGTGCCCAAGGTTCCCACCACTCCTTTTAGGGACCAGGTGGTGAACCTGCGAGCGCTGCCCCAGGAGGAGGCAGACCCAGCCCTGGCGTTGCTGTGTCCGGTGCGCGCTTTGCGCATCTATTTGGATCGCACGCAGAGCTTTAGACTCTCTGAGCAGCTCTTTGTCTGCTTTGGTGCACAGCGGAAAGGAAGCACTGTCTCCAAGCAGAGGATCGCCCACTGGCTTGTTGATGCCATATCTATGGCATATCTCGCCCAAAACATGCCGCTCCCGGTAGGGCTACGAGCCCATTCTACCCGTGGTGTAGCGGCTTCTTGGGCCCTGGCCAGAGGTGCCTCTCTAACAGACATTTGCAGAGCAGCGGGCTGGGCAACACCCAACACCTTTGCAAGGTTCTACAACCTCCGGGTGGAACCGGTTTCGTCCCTGGTAGTGGCACGCAACTTAAGCAGATAAGCCCGGGATAGCCAACCGGGTGTATCACTTGCACATAGTGCCTTCCACCTCCTTTTGAGCTGAAGACGTGCGCTGTTAATTCCCAGTAGTGTTCACAAAACTTGTTCCTGGTTGACTTCCTCCGAGCCCTGTGGCAGTCGAGTTTTCAGAAACACTCACTGCCGGCCCAGTACACGCGCTAACTAAGAGCCCGGTTCTGGGGTAGGTGCTCCGCATGTGGCGGTTCCCTGTAAGGCTAACCCCATGCAATCCATATCTTCTGCTAATTCGTTTCCCTGCTGGCAAACTGCGTCTTCCTTGGGCAGAGCCCCTCTGCCCCAGTCTCCATGTTGTAGTAACTCCTCCCCCATTGGGCAGGATCTACCTTGAATACCATGTGACGTATTTTTCCACTTAAATATCCCCACCTCTCTGGGGCAAGGTGTGGTCTCCGCGGTGTCCTCCCCTTGGGAGGGACACCCCCCGACTAGACCGGGCGGCCCAGTCAGAAAATCCCCCTTCTTTTTTAGGGAGTGGAAAAAGAGAAGGGGAAAAGAGGCCACGACTGGGTTAAGCCTGTCTCTATCTTTGGGTAGTCGACTTGTCCCCAAAAAGGGCCGTTCGACACTCATAACTGTGTTGGGGGAGGTTACGTGTTGACCTGGTGTGCTGGCTATGAGGCACACAGCAAGTCTGCCCGCCACACACCGCCAGTTCACGTAACACAGTTCAGCCTTGTGGCGTTTTGTATAGGGACCCCTAGTGTCACTACATCGACACCAACGTCGAGTGAGTGACAGATAGGGAAGGTCATGGTTACTGGTATAACCTCCGTTCCCTGATGGAGGGAACGAGATATTGGTCCCTCCTGCCACAACGCTGAACTACCCGCTGAAATGGCCGGACCTTATATCGGCTCCTCAGCGTAAAACCTGAATGAGTGCTCCTTTTATACCCGTATGTTCGGGGGAGTGGCATGCAATACCACTCGCCAATTTTCATTGGCCTTTTATCAAAGACCAGAGGTGTCTCGGGCTCCCAAGAGTGACCCCTAGTGTCACTACATTGACACCAACGTCTCGTTCCCTCCATCAGGGAATGGAGGTTACACCAGTAACCATGACGTTGAGCATTGCCATATACAATCCAGGCAGAGTAGGCCAGATCGCGGTGGACTGCTGTGTCCTCCACAGCCTATTGCACTCAGAACCGGTTTGCAAGCCCGGGAGTTTTTATTGCACTGTGCAAATTGTGTTCAGAACAGATGTGTTTGTGCCGTTGCCTGATTTACATAATTTCTTCAATAAATCAGATGCTGAAGCACCCAGAAAGCATGTGCAAATAAACAGCACTTTAAACGTCTGCAATTCATTCTTAGAACATTTCCCCCTGTGCCTCTGTGGCGCATTCGGTGTTTGTTTGAGCGGCCCAGCCAGACAGACACAGCAACATTTGTGTCAACTAATGGTGTGAGTTTGGGGCGGGACTATCTGTTCGACCACTGTAAGGCAGAGAGGGTTTTTGGAAATCTGTTTGAAAACAATGTTTCACTTGGCAGTTATGTTTGGTGACACTGTCACAGAAAGAATTTTTTAATATATATGGTTTCTGAAGCTTATCAGTGCCCCCTGGTTGGTCTGTGGAAAAATGCCTGGTAGGCATGTGCATTAATCCAAAGTTCAGTTCAGTTGATTACTCAGTAAAACAGGATTTCACAGCAGTTTGTTTCTGATTATTGCGGCCCAAAATGATTGAATTTGCTGCAGCTTTTCTGAAAAACTATGATGACGTTTGCAGCATTTTTTTTATTTTTATATTTTTGTTTTTTGTTTTTGTTTGTTTGTTTGATTTTGCAGTAAAAAAACTCATCATAGTAAAGTTGTTTAATTTGCATTCGCGGGAGCAGGACACTGTACCGACACCCTATAAGAGCTGTCGGGACGTAAGAAAGTCTAACGGTGCTGTGACGTGAATTACGCATCACTGCGGTACAGCATACTGGTGCATAATGGCCTACGTCAAGCACTGGTTTATTATGACTATAGTCAACAACTAACAGGTCTGAATTGTTTGGAACAATTATCTTAATACTCTTTTTTTGTCTGGTTGTCTTTTGTGGTTTTGTGACAGGATACAATTTTTTAAAACAAAAGTACTTAATTAAAATAATTTTTGAATAATCTTTCCTATAGACTACTATCTTTAACCTATGGCTAAACATCTCTTTCCAAGAAAATGACAGAAATGACAAAAGTCTGCCTTTGTGAATGCTTTAATAAGATAAAAATACAACATGCACTTGGAAAAGAAATAGAAGCAAAAGTTACTGATATATATATATTCTAGCTAATTATAATGAAGCTGTGGTAGATAATGATTATTTTGATGCTGAAAGGTCTGATCTGAAATGCAAATCACAGCTCCACCTGATTTCCATAAGTGCTCTTGAAGCTTAGCTTGACTGAGTTATTTCGAGCTAATTCAAGCCTCCACAGGTCTTTAACCAGAATACCATTTCTTGAGCTGTAAATGTCAGCAAGAGGGGCAGCCATTGGTGAATGCTTGTATTCATTACACTGAGGGCCCTCTAGACTTGGAGCACATTTCAATTCATAGGTAAAAAAGAAGGTGCCATATTTAAAGATACAGGTGTCAGTCACAACTCCACTTCTAAGGTCAAAAGAGCAAGTACCAAGGAGATCGTTGTTCCAGAGGCTGTCTGCGTCATATACTTTGAACGTTAGTTGATTAGCCGTGGTGATCTTAATAGCACCAAACTCAAATGTTTCAGGCCAATGTGGATTGTCATTATCATAAATAATCTCAGTGCGCTTTTTCTGTGTGTCATATGTGACTAATACAAAACCATCTGTTTGAGAAGTTACATCTCCATATAGACCTTTGGCCATGAGTTTGTAGACTTTCAGGGTTGCAAGTCCTTTTGCAGTTGGACAGCAGTTAGACTTTATAATTTCACTTTCATCACAAACACAAACACATCGGTCTCTTGCACTGCATTTCCTGCCAATCTTGCAAGATTCTGAGCAAACCTTCAAAAGGGCATTTTCAATTATGTATGCTTCCACAGCTTTCTTAAGTCCTTTCCTGGCAGGGTTTTTAACACTGAGCAAAAAATGGAGGGGTTTGAGAGCGTAGTGCACAATGTCGGGGACAGTCTTCAAAGACTCAAGCCAGTTTTTAAGGGAATTTGGATATGATGAACCAGAAAAAAGCAGATCTTCTCCATTTATGTTCCCTCCAATAATCTCTGTCTGACGTTCATTAAACATGTTGCTAAACTTTTGATTGTTGCCCATTTTCTTTTTCATTTCTTGACAAAAATGTGTCTCTGCCTTCACAGTTACTGAGGAGTAAGAACCCGAGGCTTCCACATCCAAACAGTCTTTCACCGCAGTGTCTGTAAGCCCACTAATTGTTGCCTGACAGGATTTAATGGCTGTTATGGCTTTCATATTCCCCCCTAACATGACACATTCAATATAGTGAGTGCCATATCTGTTGATCAGGCTGCGGTAAGTGTTTGGATCGTAAGATGAAGGGAGTGATTTGACTGCTTCAAGAAACTCGTCATGAAGAGGTGGCTTTTGAGATAAACCATATCTGCAAAGAAACAGTTAACATGTTTGCATTCAGTGAGATGAAAGAAATCAGAGAGATCCTAATTTACAAATAAAGTTTTTATTTCATTTCATTGTCATTTTAACTTTATTAGTGAGAAACAAGGCCTCAGATTTCTCACCTGTAAAAGCTGCATCCAACTTCATGTTTGGTGAAACTGTATTTGTCTTCTTTTGATTTTGTCATTGCAAATTTCGCTTCCCTGGAATGGGTGCTTCCAACTGCAGCTCCAGCAACCTTCACATCTAAACCAACTTTCCAGCTGACCGAGAGAGCTGATGATGAATCATTGACCAGTGATTCACTTGATTCAAAGATCTTACTGGAGACTTTCATTGAACACTTTGGCAAAGACCTCCAGAACACAACTGCAGCTGGTAACTTCTGTTTTATTCCATTCAAGTAGGCGTTTTTGCGCAATTTACAAGTGCCGTTTCCCAGATCCCATTTTTCTGTGTTGATCACGTAAGAACCTTTTCGCTCCATGGTCACAACATCAAATCCCTCTCCAGCAAGATTGTGTCCTGGAACAAATGAAGCATCCTCACATTCTTTTGATGTGCCTAATTCATCCTCTCCAGAAACTGTCAGGAGAAACAAATGGCTTGCCCAGAAAGCAATAAGGTGAGCCCGCATCCGCCCCATTGTCTGTAAAATGAAAAAGAGCTATTAAAGTAATTATTGGTGTCAAATCTGATGTCAGTTAAATAGCTTTTTATATCAATAGGATTATTTTCAAATAAATAAGTGCAAAAACAATTTGTTTCTAAATAAATATAATAATATGGTTTATATTTAGAGTTTCACAGTTACATTCAGAAATCTTTTGAGTCTTACCATTAAATACAGCCGAGATGATCATAAATGAGTCAATTTGTCACTCTAACCTAGTTTTATACAGGTGTTGGTGGTTGTGGGTGTCACTGGTCTGTGTTCAGGTCATCACAATCTCTCGAGGTTGATATTTTATTGCTTATTATTACATTATTATTATTATTATTATTATTATCATGATGATGATGATGATGATGATGATGATGTATTATTATTATTATTATTATTATTATTATTATTATTATTATTATTATTATTATTATTATTATTATGGTAAGGTATACACTGTATACTATCAGCCTTTTAAGCACCACAGCATTAAGGTCTAATGTCATTTTAAAATATCTGAGCAAAACACTTGTGTCACCTATGTGTGAAATGCTATAAATATGCTCAGTGGGAAACAGAGCATCAGAACATGAAGTTACTACAGAGATGTGTCAATAACCTCTGCAAATGCATGTTATCTTTTACAGCACAAAATACTTAAGACATTTATGATTGCAGATAGCTTGATAGATGCCACTGAATTAGAGCTGACAGACACTGAATATTTGTGCATTTACTATTATTTAACATCAAGTGAGGCACACACACACACACACACACACACACACACACACACACACACACACGTTGTTGCAGCTATCATTGTGAGGACTCTCCATAGACATAATGATTTTTATACTGTACAAACTATAGATTCTATCCCCTAACCCTACTCCTAAGCCTAACCCTCACAAAAAACTTTCTGCATTTTTACATTTTCAATAAAACATCGTTTAGTATGTTTTTTAAGCGATTTAAATTATGGGGACACTAGAAATGTCCTCATAAACCACATTTATAGCATAATACCCTTGTAATTACCAGTTTGTAACCTAAAAAAAGTCCTCGTAAACCACTTAAACCTGCCCACACACATACACACACACACACACACACACACACACACAAGTGTACTAAGTATGTGAGCTATAAAGTCTGAATTTGTGATCCATATAGAATTTTGGAATGTTTCAATAATTAACTTGGGTTCATGCACAGTTTTGTCCAGTCACAAAAAAAGCTATCACACTTTATATCACTTTTTTTTTTTTACATTGTGAAGGGCTCACATATATTATTTGCATACAGTATACTAAATCACTGTCTCTGAACCTAGCTGTGCATATCTACTTAGAGAGTGGACCTGACAATCTCACTACCTGCAGAGAGGGGTTGCTTGTCATGGTGCGGGGAAGACAGGACCCAAAAACAGAGGGAAAGTTCAATTGGAATTTATTTACAACTTAAACAGTTTGTTTTCAAAACTCAAAGCAAGTAAAATCCAGACGAATGTCCCGAGACACGGGCAGATATCTGAGGAATCGTCATGGTTACTTGTGTAACCTCCGTTCCCTGATGGAGGGAACGAGACGTTGTGTCGATGTAGTAACACTAGGGGTCACTCTTGGGAGCCCGAGGCACCTCTGGTCTTTGATAAAAGGCCAATGAAAATTGGCGAGTGGTATTTGCATGCCACTCCCCCGGACATACAGATATAAAAGGAGCTGGTGTGCAACCACTCATTCAGGTTTTATGTTGAGGAGCCGAGACAAGGTCCGGCCATTTCAGCGGGTAGTTCAGCATTGTGGCAGGAGGGACACAACATCTCGTTCTCTCCATCAGGGAACAGAGGTTACACAAGTAACCATGATGTCTAGTCGGGGGGTGTCCCTCCCAAGGTGAGGACACCACGGAGACCACACTTCGCCCAGAGAGAGGGGGGATATTTAAGTGGAAAATACATCACATGGTCTTGCCGAGCTATGTCGGGATTATGTCATGTGGGGAAGTCTCATGGTAGGTCCTACCCAACAGGGGAGGAGTTACTACAAACATGGAGACTGTGGCAGAGGGGCCTCTGCCCAAGGAAGATGCAGTTTGCCAACAGGAAAACAAATTAGCGGAAGATATACATTGCATGGGGTTACCTTACAGGGAACCGCCACATGCGGAGCACCTACCCCAGAACAGGGCTTTTAGTTAGCACGTGTACTGGGCCGGCAGCGAGTCTCTCCGAAAACTCGACTGCCACAGGGCTCGGAGGAAGTCAACCAGGGAACATAGTTTGTGAACACTACTGGGAATTAATGGTGCACGTCTTCAGCTCAAAAGGAGGTGGAAGGCGCTATGTGCAAGCGATACACCCGGCCGGCTATTCCGGGCTTATCCTCTTGTATAGCGTGCTGGTTCCACCCGGAGGATGTAAAACCTCGCAAAGTTGTTGGGTGTTGCCCAGCCAACTGCTCTGCAAATATCTGTTAGAGAGGCACCCCTGGCCAGGACCCAGGAGGCCGCTACACCCCTGGTAGAATGGGCTCGTAGCCCTACCGGGGGTGGCAATTCCTGGGCGTGATATGCCATAGCTATGGCATCAATGAGCCAGTGGGTGATCCTCTGCTTGGAGACAGTGCTTCCTTTCCGCTGTGCACCAAAGCAGACAAAGAGCTGCTCAGAGATCCTAAAGCACTGCGTGCGATCCAAATAGATACGTAAAGCACGCAATGACAGGGCTGGGTCTGCCTCCTCCTGAGGCAGCGCTCGCAGGTTAACCACCTGGTCCCTAAAAGGGGTCGTGGGAACCTTGGGCACATAACTCGGTCGGGGTCTCAGGATCACGTGAGAGTAGCCCGGACCGAACTCCAGGCACATTTCGCTGACAGAGAACGCTTGCAGGTCTCCTACCCTCTTGATGGAGGTGAGCGCAGTCAGGAGGGCAGTCTTCAAGGAAAGTGCCTTAAGCTCAGCTGACTGCAAAGGCTCAAAGGGGGCTCTCTGTAGACCCTGAAGAACTACAGAGAGGTCCCATGAGGAAACAAGGCGCGGTCTGGAGGGGTTCAGCCTCCTGACGCCTCTCAGGAACCTGATGATCAGGTCGTGCTTCCCTAAGGACTTACCGTCAACTGTGTCTTGGTGTGCTGCTATAGCAGCAACGTACACCTTCAAGGTGGAAGGGGACAGCCGCCCTTCCAACCTCTCCTGCAGGAAGGAAAGCACCGACCCGTCGGGAAGAACACCACTTAGCGAACAGACGCACATAATGTAACAATGTTTTTTTAATTTTTTTTTAACGAAATGTAATAGGCTATTACAATATGAGAAATGTATTACATTATGAATTCACCAAAAACATTTTAATTAAAAATGTAATAATTTTGTCATATTATAATAATTTTCAAAACATATCAATAGTTTCCAAGGGTTCTATTTAGCACCAAAAAGGGTTCTGCTGTTACAAGCCGAAGAACCGTTATTTGGTACTATTTATAACCATTTTTCTTAAAATTACTGGTTAAAGCACTACCATTTAAGTAAAACGCAGGCAGTAAACAAAATTTCTTTTAAAAAAGTTACAACCAGGCATATCTCTAGATGCGCACTTTGGCCTTGATGATTTACTAATGATTAAGCACAAAAAAAGGTCTTCTGAGGATTGCGTGTTTCAGATGTGCAAAATAGCACATCTTGGCAATTTTTGCGTCTTCCCTCTAAATGAATATGCAATTTAAAGGTGAGCTTCCAAATGTGCAAAATATAGGTGTAATAACATTGCACCAGCAAAGTGATTTATCAAGCTTAAATGTCAATTCAGACTCTGAAAATGCAAGAGCAAATTAAAATGACTGAAAGACAGGTGGGTAGTTGGCAAATATGCAGTAAAAACTATTTTTTTGTAAAGCAAAATATTTGAAAAAAAAAAAAAAATAAATAAATACATCCATTTATGTAGTGTAAAGTCTGATATTTAAGAAAATATAAGGGGTCACTAACTTTGTCAATTCTTTCACTGTTTTTTGAACATTTTCACTGAACTGCACTGTAAATGTGTCCTATGGTGTGACATAACAAAAATGAAGAAAAAAAAAGTTAGGTAATATACAAAGAGCATGAGAGAGATTTATTTTCATTGTTAGATGCTTATTTTCATATGGTGTTTTTTATTTATTATGAAATTATGAATAACATCTTTTCCCCACCATTACCTGTTGAACTTGTTGGACATTTTCATTAAATGCAAGTCAAACTTTGCTGTCACCCTTTCAAAAATGTTGAAAATTATACCGGTTTAAGATGAGTGATGATTATATCTACCCTAATGCAATATTCAACAGTTTTTTTCAAACGTATTTTGAGTTAAAAAATACATTTTTGGTTCTTTTATGTGTGTCACACCATAGGACATTATGTCACACTAAAGGACAGAAATGGTAGTTGTTGGATTCAAGAGAAATAAGATGTATTACATTCAAGCATTTTTATTTAACTGAATGAAAGATGATTGAAATTTTTAAATATAATTGTTGCATTTTTCAAAGCAACATTTAAACTATTTACTTTCTTCATCGTTCTCTTAGGATCTCCTCCCTTCTGTGTGGATCCCTGTTAATTTTCTCTCTATACTTTCGTGTTCTCTCTCTCCCAATAATTTTTCTCCCTCAATTCTTTCTGTCCATAATTGAAACAATCCAAAAATGAAGGACCACATTTTATACTTCAGTAGTTTGCATGTAAATGTAATCTTCAATAGAGTAAAGCATATTTGGCCTGCTGTCCGATATTTGAGGGCTCGGAGCTCGAGACTCGACTTGAGTCCTGATTACACCAATCCCCCCCGGGCTTTACTTACTTGGGGGCCGTTTACACAACAACGTTTTCAACTAAAAACAGAAAACATTGTATGTGTTTTGGCTGTTCATTTGCACGACAACGGCGTTTTGGGGCCTGAAAACACAAACGTTTGAAAACGGGTTTCAAAGTGCACGTTTTTGAAAACGATGCCGTTATCGTCTCCGTGTAAACATACAAAAACATGAATTTGTGAAAACGATGACGTCATGCGCACGCGTATTACGTGTTCAGTCTATAGGCAAGTGCACGACTACTTCAAAACAATGCGCGAGACATTCAAAAATACAATGGCGGACTACAGGACTGTGTTTGTGCTGCTCAAGAATTTGAGTTTATTGAACCTTCTCCAGCAAATCACTACTATGACTAGCGATAGCCATCTTCGTTGTTTGTATTCACCGCTCTGTGGAAGAATGCTTATGTGCTCAGGCGCGTAGTGTTTCTTTACAAAGTGACATTGCCAACTACTGGCCTGGCATGCATAATACAGCGTTTTTAGTCATTTTCGCAGATCCGTGTGAACAGGGATCGTTTTGATAACGTTGTCGTCTGTACATGAAACTTTTCAAAAACGCAAAGGAAAAACGTTTCCGTTTTTAGTATATCGTTGTCGTGTAAACGTACCCTTAGATGAATAGTGAATATTTGAAAATAGGTGGAGATGGGGAGGAGGCGGGATGCCAAGAAAATCCGTCACGGGAAGCAGGTAAGCTGTGGCTTATATACTCCTGCTCGCGGGCTGTGATTTGTCAGATTAAAATTGGCATGCTACTCCCGAACCTCTGTTAATTAACTTTTATAACTATTTATTTCCATGACACTGAATAGCAGTATCATCATACATCATATCATCACTATAACAGTGCAAATCTTCTGCAAAAACAGCAGAAAGTAGTTTAATTATTGCAATTAAAACACTGAAAATGGTCAAAAAAAAAAAAAAAGTGTTACATTTTAATTATTTAAAATGTTTATTTAATAGACCTTGTCCTCTTGTGTGACATGTTTGTCCTGTGGTGTAACAGATGAGGTGGTGTCACATCAGAGGACATTTTCTGTCACACCAAAGGATGCTTCAGCCTTTTGTGTGAGTTAATGACCTTGCTATTCTTAGCTAACATGTCATTAGCCGTTAGCAAGACACATTTGCACAATTTTCCATAATTATGCAGTTTAACATAGTTTTTAGTAAAAAAATATATATATAATTTAGGGGTGTTACACCAAAGGACAACAAAACGTAATCACTTTTAGAACTTTGAAACAAGTTAAATATTTGAACAATTTAGAGACAAAAACTTACCATGTGCACATGTCCTGGCCTTAACAGGGAGCTTCAGAAACATGACCATGAATGGGGTTATAGAAACGAAATAAAGTCATCCGTGGAATTGCCCGATTTAAAATGAGGATATGGTGTCACACCAGAGGATGTGGTTTTCAGTGACAAAATGTATCAACTTCCTACACTTTTAGAAATATATGGATGAAAAAAATGAATTGCCATTTACTAAAATAGACACTTGTAAAATTATGCCAGTGGTATTTATCAACATTTTTATGCTTTTCTTTTTATTTATAAAAGTTAGAATTTATTGAACCTTGCTTGAGACAGTCACACCATAGGACAATTTTGAGATTTGGCTCAAACAATTTAAAAATCTACTGACAATGCAGTTTGTATAATAACAGGTCGATGTAAAGCAAATACATTTTTAATCATTTTATGCATTTTTAAATGATGACAATTCTATTTATTAATTTTTATCTTGTGTGACAGTGAAAATGCCATGTCATGTCAACAACCCAGGTATACATTTAATTCATGCTGTGCATCATGCTGTCATTGTGTGACAAAACAGAAACCTGCTCTGCATCCAAAATCACGTTCCTCTCGGCTGATAAAATATTGGGTATGCATGCAAGAAGTACGAACAGATTCTGGACATACTTCTTCTGTGGACACTGGTGTTGACCCCGTGACCAGTATATATGATGTGATAACAACCACGAAAATAACCTACTCTGGTAAGCACCATGTAAGCATAAGGGACATATTTCTTGGAATATATATATCACTAACAGTTGAGAAGAGCCTTCTGACTTGTGGTTCACTGCCATTCTTTTAATTTCAGTTTTTTGAACGTGACATTTCATGAGCTCCCCAGGGATTATTGGATTGTAAAGTGTCCATTCGCTCCGCATTTCCGAATCCTGCCGGAAATAGTAGGTCATCGGTGTATATGGAGAAAACATAGTAGGTCTACATACATTTATGACACACATTAATGTGATAAATTATTTCTCATGAGAAAATAGTTTTATTTGGTTATTTAAGAACTCAAAATAGAAGATAAAAATAGCCTTCTAACAGTTTATGCCCAAATTATGTAGTTTTTAAATTTTTAAACATTGTTTTTAACTAAATATTTTATGTGGCAGTTCTCTTCAGTGCTCGATTGAAGTAGGCAGGATGGTACACACCAGTACACCAAACAGGTGTGTGTTGCTCCCACAAAACGAGTGGGGATAGCTGGTTCTCTCCGGTGCAGACTCCCATGTCTCTCATGAGTGCAACTTTACCATGGTCAAGTTTTACATTTTGTTTTAGTATTTGTACATTTAAATTATGAATTTAAGCGATTTCTTCCTCCGCTCTGCAATCGGTCTGAAACATTTCAGTAGAAGTGTGCAAGTGTACAATACAAGTAACTGTAATTGAGCGTGCATTTGGTGCAATTACCACATGCAAAAGCCTTCTTTTGGAGGGTGTGTCCAAAATATTTGCATGTGTAGCTATTTGCATAGTTTTTCTTAGTGAATCACCTGCAATACGGCCACAACTCACACACATAACTTAATAGATTGCACAAGCAAATTAATACCCCGTTATTTGAGATCTTAGTAAATCAGGGCCTTTTCAAGTGCATTTTTAAGAATATCTGCTTGCATCACAACAGTTGAGCATTGCCATATACAATCCAGGCAGAGTAGGCCAGATCACGGTGGACTGCTGTGTCCCCCACAGCCTATAGCACTCAGAACCGGTTTGCAAGCCCGGGAGTTTTTTTTAGAAATATTTTTTTTTAATATATATGGTTTCTGAAGCTTATCAGGGCCCCCTGGTTGGTCTGTGGAAAAATGCCTGGTAGGCATGTGCATTAATCCAAAGTTCAGTTCAGTTGATTACTCAGTAAAACAGGATTTCGCAGCAGTTTGTTTCTGATTATTGCGGCCCAAAATGACTGAATTTGTACAGCTTTTCTGAAAAACTATGACGTTTGCAGCATTTTTTTTTTTTTTATATTTTTGTTTTTTGTTTTTGTTTGTTTGTTTGTTTTTGCAGTAAAAAAAACGAAACAAAAAAAAAACATCATAGTAAAGTTGTTTAATTTGCATTCGCGGGAGCAGGACACTGTACAATGGCCTATGTCAAGCACTGGTTTATTATGACTATAGTCAACAACTAACAGGTCTGAATTGTTTGGAACAATTATCTTAATACTCTTTTTTTGTCTGGTTGTCTTTTGTGGTTTTGTGACAGGATACAATTTTTTAAAACAAAAGTACTTAATTAAAATAATTTTTGAATAATCTTTCCTATAGACTACTATCTTTAACCTATGGCTAAACATCTCT